>NW_018734957.1:0-33824 GCF_002204515.2 Aedes aegypti | reverse complement strand
ATCCATGTCATGTGACTGTATGAACACAAAGTTTTCAACAAATGGATTTGAAATCGTTCACAGAAATCAATTGACTTTCTAAAACCGTTCTCCAGCATTACTATCCAATCAAATCCCATCAATGCCAGAAATGTAATCAAATATCGCTCAAAAAGTTTTTCCCAACCAACACAAACTGTGAATCACCACCGCTGTTTAGAAAACTTCATTCATTCCAATTTTTTTTCTACCAATGGCAAAACTTTATCGATTGCAAAACCAATTTGGATTCTGTTCCGAGTTTATGCGAAAAACAGCTGTCACCAAAGCAGAGGACGACGCCTACGCGTGAACGAATATTCGAAAAAACTTGCTATCGGTTGCCCCGAATTGGAATTTCAATTCCTGAATCCTTCACATGTCGTTCCGAGCAATCATTTATCTGCTCGTAACTGTCGTTCATTTTCATTTCCATCGTAGTTGGCTAAAAATTCAGTCGGCAGTAAATACGACAAACTATATCAATGCACACTAGATTCAATTCACGTTTCACAGAGTGATGATCGAAATACACTACGCCTACTACAAATCACAAATTCGCACTCACCTGGTGGACAGATGCAGTCGCCTTCCGGCAGCGGAACCTGACGAGTCGCTCGCGATAGTTTCAGCGCCGAAACGTCACGACGTATCCTCGGCAGTTCGGCAATCTGGAGCGATATCTTCCGCACCACGTCGGAAACGCTGGCCTCCTCCTGGTCCTGGTCCTGGCGGCGGTTGTTCTGGTGCCGATAGCTTCTGCTATATACATCGCGAATTTGGCCCTCCAGCACACTGAGTCGTTCTTCGATACTAACTAGGCTAAATAATCTATCCTCTAAATATGATTGGCGGATGTTGGCGTAGATTGTGGCACCGAGCGAAGTGATGCACAGCAGATAGAACAGATAGCTGACCATGCTGCTGGCCGACGAGCCGGGTTTTGGCTTGGGTAAGGCATTGCCGCCCTCCAGACCACTTCCGCTGCCTTTGCGGCCATGGCCTGTCAAACCGCCTGCTGGAATCTTTCTCGATGGACTTCTCCTGCCTGCTTTGGCGCTACTAGCTGCTGTTACTACTGTCGATGATCGCTTCTTGGTGTCCTGCAGCAGGTCGGCTCCGGCAGCCCATCCGGCTGCCCCTGCTTCGATGGAATGTCAGAAATGGTTTCCATGGCACATCGGGGACTTCCAATCCTCTACACTACACTCTGTTTCAAATTGCACGTGACTTCCACTTTGCTACACTCACTGCGAACCGGCATTTTCATTATTCCGCCTCATCTGCCGGCATGGCTCTTCGCGGCCTCACTTCCGCCTTCTTTCACGAAAAATTTTACCCAAATCACTTCTCACGATTTATCTCTTCTATAAGGCTGCCTTCGCTCTTTCCCTTGTTTCCACCGAATTCACCAATCCCCAGTCGGATTAAGCCGGAAAACTTTCTTCACTCCTTCGACACTTACTGGTGCCACCTCAGCAGCGGCGGGAAAACTTTTTCACTGAAAAACAATAAATTTTCCTTCGATACTTTACTTTTTCCCACCCTTCGATCATCGGCCCCAACAAAAGGCGAAAAAAGTCGGAAAAAATTAAATTAAATTGACTCCCCCGTTTCGCCGTTAATCCAAGCAACCACAGGAAGAAAACGCACCGCCCTACTTCACTCGAATCAACGTCAAACTTTTTGATTTCCTCGCTTCCGAACGCCTCCTCGCACTCCTCAAAATCCCGAATACAGTCCCGGAAGAAAAACCGTGTTCCAAACTTCACTCCGGGAGATGTTGTCCGTTCCGCTCGTTGACACCGACTGAATTCTCGCTCGAGCGGTCCACCGACTTCAGGTTGTTGCAGCAGCATCCATCTATCCTAACACAAACTACTCAATCGCTGCACCACATGTGCCGGAGCCGTTCTGCTCCGACGAGCTCTCGAACTCCAAGCTGAGCGACCCCAGTCGGTGTGAGCGATTTCACGGTTCAGCCGAAATATCATTAATAATACAGCACGCGCTGGACACTGGCTGGCAGACACAAGCACACGAAAAGGACACCGAGCGCAGTGAACTTGCCGCTTTACACCGCTCCGTAATGCACCACTGCGGGGATAATAAATCAGGATTCACACTTTGCACCACCGGGCGTCACTCGCGTTTGGCGCCCTCGAGAGGATGTCTTGGAAGCGGATCCTCTGATACGCGTCAGTTGCCACACTGCAACGGAGAATGAAACCGACCAAACGGGACCGAGTTCGACGATAGACTAACTGGCCGACTGAGCTGGACTGACGGAGGCTGATCCCGTTCCGTTCCGTTCGGATTCGGTGAGCGAGAGGAATCCGAAACATGAGAGCGAGAGAGCTCCGAGCATGCGAGAGATGGAAATTTTCTCTGTTATGATTTTGAACGGAGCATGCCATGCAAATGCCCATATGCGGCTGACAAGGGGTTATGATCGAAGCATGCTGGGTGGGTGGTGGAGCAGTTGCGAGCATAACGAACGGACCACGGACCGGCTGTAGAATGGGAGAAATGAACCACGAAGAAGAGAGTTGGATGAACTATGCTACAAAGAGAGTGTATAACAGTTACACGCTCTAGCGAGAATGTTTGAATTGTCTTCTCCGCTTGCCTGAAGCATGAATAAGAATCGAATTTGTTAATAGTTGTTAGAAAATTAAAATATGTCTTTTATAAATTAATTAGGTATTGTTATTGTTATTGTTTATTAACTCAATAATTTTGAAAGAGGGAAAAACCCCTTTGAGTGATTTCCTTTCGAAATCTTTCTCAAAAGGCACAAAACCTCTTTATCTTTTCTAATAGAACGTTATAAAATAAATATTAAAACTACAGGCTCATTCGGAATGGATCCATCACAGAGCCGAATCATCCGGAAAAATCGTCATATAGGTCCTCCCACGCGTATCCACGATGCCTATCGACAACACAAATGGAGGCCAAACTTGTTATATCTGAAAATAAAAAAGAAAAACAAAGCAGCAAGTATCAAACAAAACAAGAAATTCCACACAAATATGATATAACAATTTCAATATTGGTAGGTTATGATTTCCCAAAATGTCTCGGACAGATACAGGAATATCATAACCCAAACTACTGATTCTGTCAAAGAATTGCTCTCTAGGTAAATTGAACCGAGAACATCGAAATACAATATGATCTATATCTTCATATGTTTCATTACATTCACAAATATTTGAATCTATAATATTCATACGGTATAAATAACATTTACAAATGTAATGGTTGGACATTAATCTAGAGAAGGTACAAATAAAATTACGTCCAACCGAAAAGTATCTAAACCAGGGATATACCTTTACCTTTGGACAAATGGAATAGCAATATCTCCCTTGGTCACTTGTATTCCATGAAATTTGCCAATTATTTAGAGTATATTTTTTTAAATTAGAAAAATATTCAAAGTGTTGTATATCACGATTGAATATTATACCACGCGAAACACCCAATTTCGCTAATAAATCAGCTTGTTCATTGCCATAAATATTACAATGAGCTGGAACCCAAACAAATTTAATCATATATCCTTTAGAATATAAATTATGCAATAACCCTTTTATTGACAAGAGAATATGATGGGTTTTAAAATGAAATTTACTAGAATTTAAAGTTTGCAGACAACTAAAACTATCTGAACACACCACGAATATGTTAGGTGCATAATTTTTAATTAAACTGCATGCAAAATATATAGCAGTCAATTCAGCTGTGAAAATTGAACAGGGAGAATCTAATTTATAAAAATGGGCCAAATGAAAATTATACACTCCAAACCCTGCTACATTTCCGAATCAGAGACCATCTGTAAACAATTTTGATTATTATCCACCCCATCAATTTGTCGTCGGTTTGAATAACATATTAGCATAATTTTGATGAACGTGATAAAGGAATTTGTTTTAATTCTTCGTATAAAGAAAACAATGTAAGGACAAAAGGAATGGGAATTATCTATACTATATTCATGAAAACCTGGTGAAGATTTGGATAATGTTTCTAGAAGAGCAATAAATGAAGCGATTTTCAACATTCCGTATGACTAGAATTTTTATTTCAAATAAGGATTTTAATATATCAATTTAGCCGGATGATTAACTGAAAAACAGATGTTATTAAAAAATTTACGAGTTCAATTCAAAAAATACGATGTCTTCTCAGTGGAATAATTACCAGCAAGTACTTCAACAGTATTGCTGTTATGAGTAGAAATCATTAACTTTTCTAAACTATCTCTCAAACAACGAAGTTGAATTTTTTCAAGTTTGGAAAAATGTGTTTGTACAGCACTTTCAAAAGCAAAACAACCATATTCCATTACTGAACGAATAGTTGTTTTATAAAGTGTTATCAAATCATTTGGATGAGCACCCCACCATGTACCAGTAATCATACGAAGAAATTAATTCTTTTAGAACAAATTTTTTTGGAACATATTGAATATGATTATTCCACGTCAATTTCGAATCAAACCACATATACACCAGATATTTATATATCAAAACTTGTTCAATTTGATGATTATCAAGAAACAAATCATATGAACTGGAGAATGTTTGCGAGAAAAATAATATTAAATTTTGTTTTTTGAGCTGAAAATGTAAAAACCATTTATTATGTGCCCAAGTGTGAATATTATCTAAAGAATTTTGCATATAGTGACGAATAATTTCTCTATTCTTGCCATTGATAAAAATGACATTATCATCCGCAAATGAACAAATAGCATCCATTAGGGAATAATGGGAATGATGTCTCTGGTGAATATGTATATAAAAACGGGCTTAAACAAGAACCCTGAGGTAAACCGAAATAGCTATAACGGACCATTCTTGAAGATCCGTTATGGAAAAAATGCATTATTTTGAAAGAAAATAAATTACATATAAATTGGAAATGATGATAGGAATATTACAATCGTTCATTTTATTAAACAATAAATCAATCAATACAGAATCATATGCACCAGAAACATCCAGAAATGTTGAAACTACATCCTGTTTTTTATTGAACGATAGTTCAATTTGTGAAGCAAGTAAAGCAATACAATCTCGAGTTCCACGACCTTTTCTAAATCGTATTGAGATGAATGAAAATATATTATGTTTCTCAGCCCACAATTCAAGACGATTTAAAATCATTCTTTCCATCAGTTTACGGAGGCACGATAATAAACTAATAGGTCTTCTACTTTCTACTATGAAGGATTTTTATCAGGTTTAAGTAAACTAACTACTTTAATAGAACGCCATTCCATAGGAAAAATATCTGAAACAAAAATGAATTATATAAAGAAAGTAAATGTAATTTACCATCAATCGGTAAATTTTTTAAAACAATAAATTTAATGTTATCAATGCCAGGAGGCAGTGTTGTTAGTAATAGTTAATGCCAATATCCATCTCCTCAATTGAAAATTTATTGCAGAGATCAGGATAATAATTGTAACATTGATATTTTTTGAAATGTGATGGGGGTAGGAACGAAATCTGGACAAATTTTAGAAGCAAATTGATCAATCCAATCTTCTGAATATTCCAAAATAGATGTAGAAGGAATATTATAATTCCTTAAATTTCGAGCAACTGCCCATAATTTAGTTAATGATGTTTCAGAATCAAGATTTTCAATAAAAGTTTTCCAATAATTTCTTTTTTTAAATTTTATAACTCGAGTAAACTGAGCTTCAGTTTTACAATAGAAAATATAGTGATCCCTAGATCCAGATTTTCGAAATTTTTTGAATGCATTTGATTTATTTTTAAGTGCTAAAGTACAATCATGATCCCACCAAAAACAAGGAGGTCTTTTTTTAGAAGGACCTAAAAATATTTTTTTGCTCTGAGATTTATGTAAACATTGAATTAAGATTTTTGAAAAAACTGTTATAATTTTGAAGAGGTGGAAGCGAATTATCAAAATTGATAAGAGCTGAAGAAACTAAATCTGAAAATTTATTCCAATCAACATTTTAGTGAAATCATGAACAAAAGGTTCATGCTGAAACTGATCACGCGAAGGATCATGAATTGATATTTAATAGGTAAATGATCACTACCATTTGGATCATTAATGATGGACCAAGGAAGATCTTATGGACAAATCATTTGAACAAAGCGACAATCTATACAAGAATGATAGCAGGAGGGACGCAAACTCTAGTGAAAGATCCATCATTCAGAATATTTTAAATTTAATTCATCAATTAGATTCATAATAGTTCACCTCTACCAATCAATTATGTCACTACCCCAAGCTAAATTATGAGCATTTAGGTCACCAAGTACATAAATGGTGAAGGAATATTATTCATTATTGTTCTGAGGTTTTGTAAGCTAAATTTTGCTTGGGGAGGAATATACAACATACAATTGAAAATTCCAAACCTTTATGTTTGACTAAAATAGCCACATATTCAATTGGCGAATCAACAATAAAATTCAAAAATTTAAATTCAATGTTTTCACGAATCCCGATTCATAACACCCCCATAAGCTATGTTACGATCTTTACGAATTATATTGAATGAAGGAATTCGAAAAATTTAGTATCAATCAACCATGTTTCATTTAAACAAATATATCAATATCAAAATTTGCTATTAAAGCTTTAAGTCTATCAATTTTTGGAATGACACTACGACAATTCCATTGTAAAATATTCAAGTTACTATTTTTGAATGAAGCCATTAGGAACAAAACAAGGAACTAATGAGGGGTCCAAAATGAATTCAATTTTTTCAAGAATTTTTTGCTAAAAAGGGGTAAACATTTTTCAATGATTTTTTTCCAAAAATCATTCAATCCCAAAAAATTCACAATATCTTCCAAAATATTCAAAATACTACCCTCATCACCATCATGCTCATAATTATGAGATTTATTATTGTTCTTGTTCAAGTCATTATGATTACCAGAAAACCAGGAGTAGTTTTCTGAAAACCAGGAATATTTTGAGTTGAATTTGAACATTTGATTGGAGGAAAATTCTGGATCATAAGAAGTTGAAGGTTGTGGATTTTAAATTATGGTTATGGTTATTTGATTTATTTATTCTTTTTCTTTTAATAGGTGGTTTATATACAAAATTATTAGGTTCCTCATTCAAATTAGGGTCATTGTTTAGAGATAAAGGTTCAAACATATTTTAGTTGAAACACATCAGAAGTTTTAATAACTTCCGAATAAGATGATTTATTTTTATTTTTTATTTTTAGATTGAATTGTTTCTGATGTGCTATATAAACCGAACATTCTTTCAAAAATTCATGCTTTTTGCCACAATAAATGCAACTATCAGATTGTTTATTACATTCAGATGGAGAATGTACCCCACCACATTTTAAACATTTTGGTTTATTGGAACAAAAATGTGATGTATGGCCAAAAAGCAGGCAACGATCACAATGCATGATTTTTGGGTAAAAGAGCCTAACGCGAAATTTAACATTATCAATGTCCACATAATCAGGAAGGACAGATCCTGAAAATGTTAATTTATACAATTCGAATGAGTATATGAGGAACCTTTATCGGAAAAAAGTAATTTAGATAACCGAACACATTCTAAAATTTTTACAGGGGAAATCCGTTTATTTTTGAATACACCAGAGCCATAATTAAAACATCCTCACAATCTAATGACTCGTCATAAATTATACCATTTATTTCACATGAGTCGCATGGAGCATAGACTCGATATGAATTATAAAACAATTTGGACTCTAATAACGCATTAGCGTCCTCACGAGATCCAAAAACGACCCCGCAATTTGTCAAGAGAAATCTTTTGATTTCTTTGACAGATTTATATAATTTATAAACTTCTGATTGAAATTAAAAGAACGTTAATAGGTTTTTCTTTTTTACGGAAAAACACAACAAAAGGACCAAAGATATGTAGAAGGATAGGTTTTAATGCGAATGGGTTTAACCGTAGATGAAGATTTGTCAGAATCTTATCTACTACAGAAACTATATCCCCGTCAGTTTCCATAATGGAAAAATGACGGGGACGAAAATTCAACTAAGCAAACACCGAAAAAATAATAAAATGAAACACTAATCTAACTAAAAATGAAAACAAATACTTAACAAACGCCAATAAACTTCAGTGACACCAGCAACAGCACTCAAAAACGACAAACGGCTTGTATCACCAACAATAACCAGGAGTCTTGCGATTTGAAGTTTTGCAGCACACTTATTCCTCTGTTTACGCAATTCTAATCAGCAACCAACACGCAAAAGCAATCACCTTCAAAGGACAATACTTCGGGGTAGAAATTCACCTGAAACGAAAAAAAATGACAAGCGCAGAAAAAAAAGACCTGTAACCCGGTCAAGGCCTACTTACCGAAGATGAAAAATTAATTAGGTAGTAAAGGATCAAATGGAATTATAAAACTTGATTCATTTAATTTTATTCCAAAATTCTTGGCACTCTCAACGGCTACCAATTAGGTTCATGCTCTACCATTGAGCATATTTGTGATATACTCTTAGAGAGAAGAAACAATTACAACGCGCAAATTCATTTCTCATACACGTGGCTAATTTTACCGTTGATATGAAGTGCTGCTGTTAAGCGATGTTCATTCAACCAACCAACCACATTGGTCCTAAAGCCAAATCTGGGAAGTCAAAAATGTTTGCGCCTAAACCGTCAATTTTAGATATATGGTGTCTTCGGGAAATTTTCTCCATGTTTAAGGGATGTGGAGTTGAGGTTAGGACAGGATTGCCCAACCTTTTTGCATCGTCGGTCATGTTTTAGAAACAACATTGACGGACCAATAATTTTAGTTCACAAGAAATTTGAACATATGCTCGATTTATTGCCGTAAATCGAGCATGAGTATGAGCATAGATGACCATACAATTCGTGATTGCTACTACATGATTGACCAGTAGGTGAATTCCGGCGCGTTTTTTCTTCGAAGAGAAGAAATTTTCTTTCATAATCCACCAGCAACAAAATTTTCTTTTCTTCGAAGAAAAAACGCACCAGAATTCGCCTACAGAACAATCAAAATTGCACAAGGAACCAACAGACGGAGCTTGAGAGTAGCTTAAAGGGCGAACACGAAATTATTGCGACACATTCAACAGGGCATTACTTTTCTACCATTAGATAAAAATCAACCACATTTTGCATACTTTCTCATTGATGTGTATTGTTTAGATGCTGTCAAACTCGAAGTCGTGTTTTTCGAACGAAAATGGAGGTGAACCAACGCGAGTCGACAGAACAAATTCTTTCCAAAAACCTGGAATTTCCTGACCTGTCGCACCGGCAGTTGGGAAAAATGTTGAACATTCACCATTCAACCGTCTCCAGAGTGTTGAAGTGGTTCCAGGAGCGGTTCACGTTGGACCACGGCAAAGGAGCTGGAAGAAAACCGGGACCGGAGAACAAAAAGACGGAAGGAAAGGTGAAGCGGATGATTAAAGCAAATCCCAACATCTCAAGCCGTGATTCGGCTAAAAAGATCGGCATGTCGCAGAGCTATGTCCAGAATGCAAAGAAGAGCGCTGAGTGCCTCGAGAAGTACCTTTTGTCGTTCTTGCAGTAGCACGGTGAAGCTCCGCTATTTTGGCCATATTTGGCATCATGCCACTATTCTAAAAGTGGCAGTGGTATGAGGCCAATTCTGTCCATTTTGTTCTAAAGGACATAAATCCGCCAAACTGACCGGAGCTGCGCCCGGTAGAGCAGTACTGGGCAATAATGAAGCGGGAACTTCGGAGGAGCAAGAAGACAGTCAAAGACGAGAAGGACATTTTAAGAAAATGAAAAACAAAACTGAGGAACTGGTACCGGATAACACTGTAAAGACTTTGATGAAGGGCATCAAGCGAAAATGCCTTCAATTTTACACTCAAGGCTCCATCGATTAACTTTAATTTTGATTTTTTAAGTAAATATATGTATAAAACTACCCTAAAATTTTGGTTTGATTCTAAACATTATAAGAAAATTGGCATGACATTTTCGGTGTCGCAATAATTTCGTGTTCACCCTTTACCATCTTCAGTGTTCAATTTCGAGAATTTCAGACATTAAAGAGTAAAAAATGGTGCCGGCCACGTTCTTACGGTTCTAATCGGGAAGGAAAGGAATGTTTGTGTGACATCCATTTTTATTTAGGGGCCTATTTTGTAAATCGAGTAGATTCATGTGACTCGTCTGTATTCATTGTCGATCAAAGCAAGCATGCATATTTCAGATGTCACCCGTCGACTCCCATAGTAATGCAGTCACATAGAGTGACAACTGTCGAAAAACTCGGGTGACAGAGCTGAGTCGAGTGATTTTTTCGGTCGACAGTGACTCCAATCGAGTCATTTTGATCGACTCGACTTATAAAATAGACCCCTTAAGACCGACTATACCTCTGCATCTTCAAATCATGTAAGTTCTATTGAAATAGTCATATCAATAGATGAAATGAAATATAAAATGTGTCGACACTTATGGTGATGAACCATTCAAACAATTTGAAATACAAAAACAGGCATGTGTGTTGTGGTTTAATGTTACGATCATTAGGTGAAGAACGGAATGTTTCTGATATCCACTATTATTAGAGGCCGAGTATACCTCAGCAACTCCATGATTATCACAGAAAGAGGCTTCTTTTATGAGAGAGGATTCACAAGTTATTTCAAATAGTATTGATGAATGGTCTTTTATTCAGTATCTAAAGAAAACATTGACACTTACGGTACGATATTTAGTACCAGTTAAAGTTTTTTTTTATAATTATTAAATCAAAAGTATAGGTATGTTTATTTCAGTTTGTTATGTAAAACATGAATAGAAAATTTTTTTTTATTCATGTTGCATCACTTGAATTTATGAACATTGAAACTGTTATCACAAAAAGATCTGTGCTTACATATAAAAGTCATTCGAAATAGAAGCAGAAAACAAGCTATCCAATTGACCATCCATCGTTGATAGGACAGTTGTCAATCACATACAATTTCGGTTCAGGCTTCAGTGATCATCTTTCCCATGATTCTATGAAAATTTTCCTCTGGATTACATCAGAATATCCGTAGATTCTTTTTAAATCCAGCCGGAGAATAAGGTCCAAAATTTTTCTGAATCATACATACTCAGAGAACAGTCATAAATCCACAAAAGGTTCTGTTAGAATTCAAATAAATTCGTGAAAGTCCTACCGTGAATTTTGCGAGAATCCAGTCCTAGATTATGTAAGAAATTTGCTAGAATTCTTATGGAATCGCTCCCATATTTTTTTTTTCGAGTCATGAATTGTAATCTGCTAAAATGCTTTCGTAGATTTCACAGGAATCCTAGAAAGAATTTTGTTAGAACCCAACGCCACCAAGGATTTTATTTCAAAACTAACTACTATTTGACAAGAATTTTGTCCCAAACCTTGTGATAATTTTGGTTTCTGTGAAATCATGCTCTGGATCATTAATTAGTTCTGTTTCAAAGAGAATTCATCTCATGTTAAAGTCGTGTTAAAGTCGTGTTCCCGGAAAACTCAGTTAGAATTTTTTTGTTTTCCTTTGACACAACTTACTTTGAAAAATCATAAATCTAGCACGAAACATCATAGAAACAAAGTTTTTTTTATGTAAATGAAAGCAAATTTACTCAGAAATAAGAAAAAATATTAACTGGAAAAAGTTTTCCACAAAATTTTCCACCGTTGAGAAAATTCGTAAAGAAAAGTCGGAAAAACTATGCTCCAACTCGTGGAAATTTTTCAAAAAAATATTTTTGAGAAGATAATTTTATAAGCTTTAATCGCTGAAATTTTTGAAATGTACTTTTTTTTCGTTTTCGAGTTATGGCCAATTTTGTGGAAAATGACCATATAAGTTTTTTCTTTTGAAAACCCATATTTCAATCGAAGCATCGGAAAATCAAAGATTTTTTTATCAAAGCAATTGCAAATTTTCTAAAACATCTGAAAAAAAAGATATGGGATTGGTTTTAATGGAGTATAAGTCGGAATGGATGATATTTTTCATGAAAAAATTACACCGCTAAGGAAAACTGAAAAAAACTGTTTCTGCCTCAATTTTTCATTACACTGAAAAAGGGATTCTTTCTTATCTATGGAACAAATAAGATCATTATTATTTTTATTTTTAATTTTATTATTTAATTATTCAGTATATAACTTACATTTTCATCTTAATACTATCTATTTTTTCAACCGGGAAGATTTGTCTTTGGTTGCTAACACCAGAAGATTTTCGTTTCTTTGTATTATTAAGAACGAAGCATGCTGTATTTTCTTGGTTTTCATGTGCATCTGAGAATTTACTAGCGAAAATGCTTCGTTCGTCTTTTGGTATAAATGAATGATATTTTTTTGTTCGAGGAATTGGAACAAGGCTAGAAAATCTTTCCTGAAGAAATTTTTCTGCCTCTAAATAGTCATTTTCAGTTGCATAGATAAATTCCCAATCTTTTTTAAATTGGTCTTTCACCTTTTGCGACACAGCCCAGTCGAAAAATTGATTGGCGTTATTAATTTCTGCTGACTTTCTAATACTAGCATCTCTAGCCATTCGCTTAATGTTGCCATCGATACTATCACAAGGACCTTTTCATTGTGAGTTGGGAAAAAGTGCCATTCTGCTTTAGTTTTAAAAATCATTTTCATGGTTGCATACATTTTTGAAATCTGACATTAGGCGACCATACAAACAACAATAATTGCTTTGGAACTTTAACTTTACTTCCATTCAATGTAAATGAAAGTGTATGAAACATTTACCATAATCCGATTAATTAAAGAATGAGCTTTATCCGCACCGGGACAACACGAAAGGGAAAAAGAAGGTTCGTAATTCCCATTCGTGGATGGAAAGAGATTAAATTAGATTAGATTTGGATTGCACTGGATCTAGATTGGATTTGGATTGAATTTGGATTGAATTTGGATTGGATTTGGATTGGATTTGGATTGGATTTGGATTGGATTTGGATTGGATTTGGATTGGACTTGGATTGGATTTGGATTGGATTTGGATTGGATTTGGATTGGATTTGGATTGGATTTGGATTGGATTTGGATTGGATTTGGATTGGATTTGGATTGGATTTGGATTGGATTTGGATTGGATTTGGATTGGATTTGGATTGGATTTGGATTGGATTTGGATTGGATTTGGATTGGATTGGATTGGATTTGGATTGGATTTGGATTGGATTTGGATTGGATTTGGATTGGATTTGGATTGGATTTGGATTGGATTTGGATTGGATTTGGATTGGATTTGGATTGGATTTGGATTGGATTTGGATTGGATTTGGATTGGATTTGGATTGGATTTGGATTGGATTTGGATTGGATTTGGATTGGATTTGGATTGGATTTGGATTGGATTTGGATTGGATTTGGATTGGATTTGGATTGGATTTGGATTGGATTTGGATTGGATTTGGATTGGATTTGGATTGGATTTGGATTGGATTGGATTGGATTTGGATTGGATTTGGATTGGATTTGGATTGGATTTGGATTGGATTTGGATTGGATTTGGATTGGATTTGGATTGGATTTGGATTGGATTTGGATTGGATTTGGATTGGATTTGGATTGGATTTGGATTGGATTTGGATTGGATTTGGATTGGATTTGGATTGGATTTGGATTGGATTTGGATTGGATTTGGATTGGATTTGGATTGGATTTGGATTGGATTTGGATTGGATTTGGATTGGATTTGGATTGGATTTGGATTGGATTTGGATTGGATTTGGATTGGATTTGGATTGGATTTGGATTGGATTTGGATTGGATTTGGATTGGATTTGGATTGGATTTGGATTGGAATTGGATTGGATTGGATTGGATTGGATTTGGATTGGATTTGGATTGGATTTGGATTGGATTTGGATTGGATTTGGATTGGATTTGGATTGGATTTGGATTGGATTTGGATTGGATTTGGATTGGATTTGGATTGGATTTGGATTGGATTTGGATTGGATTTGGATTGGATTTGGATTGGATTTGGATGGATTTGGATTGGATTTGGATTGGATTTGGATTGGATTTGGATTGGATTTGGATTGGATTTGGATTGGATTTGGATTGGATTTGGATTGGATTTGGATTGGATTTGGATTGGATTTGGATTGGATTTGGATTGGATTTGGATTGGATTTGGATTGGATTTGGATTGGATTGGATTGGATTTGGATTGGATTTGGATTGGATTTGGATTGGATTTGGATTGGATTTGGATTGGATTTGGATTGGATTTGGATTGGATTTGGATTGGATTTGGATTGGATTTGGATTGGATTTGGATTGGATTTGGATTGGATTTTGGATTGGATTTGGATTGGATTTGGATTGGATTTGGATTGGATTTGGATTGGATTTGGATTGGATTTGGATTGGATTTGGATTGGATTTGGATTGGATTTGGATTGGATTTGGATTGGATTTGGATTGGATTTGGATTGGATTTGGATTGGATTTGGATTGGATTTGGATTGGATTTGGATTGGATTTGGATTGGATTTGGATTGGATTTGGATTGGATTTGGATTGGATTTGGATTGGATTTGGATTGGATTTGGATTGGATTTGGATTGGATTTGGATTGGATTTGGATTGGATTTGGATTGGATTTGGATTGGATTTGGATTGGATTTGGATTGGATTTGGATTGGATTTGGATTGGATTTGGATTGGATTTGGATTGGATTTGGATTGGATTTGGATTGGATTTGGATTGGATTTGGATTGGATTTGGATTGGATTTGGATTGGATTTGGATTGGATTTGGATTGGATTTGGATTGGATTTGGATTGGATTTGGATTGGATTTGGATTGGATTTGGATTGGATTTGGATTGGATTTGGATTGGATTTGGATTGGATTTGGATTGGATTTGGATTGGATTTGGATTGGATTTGGATTGGATTTGGATTGGATTTGGATTGGATTTGGATTGGATTTGGATTGGATTTGGATTGGATTTGGATTGGATTTGGATTGGATTTGGATTGGATTTGGATTGGATTTGGATTGGATTTGGATTGGATTTGGATTGGATTTGGAATATAGAAGCTGAAATCGAATTCAGTTTAACTACTGCGTTCATAAGTCCTCTCATGGCGTAGGGGTAACGCGCCCTAACTAGAGATCAGGGAGTCGTGAGTTCGATTCTCACTGAGAAGACGTGTAACTTTTTCGCAAATCTTCACATCAATTTGTCCATCTATTCCCATTGCAAATTATATGTACCTAATGTTTTAGCTGTTTCGTACAGAAATTTGTCAAGGCTATTCTTCACAAGAAGCGACTTCATCTTGTTTTTTTTTTCGGGTTCAATTAGTATCAAAGAGCAATAATTGGCATCATCTCTCAGATATCATAAAGGTGCTTTTATTTCCTGTCTACGAGTACATCATAGCGAATTTTTCAAGATTTATTGTTTGTCCATTACAGCTGCCATGTAGATCATTCTATTCATTCGTGGATAACGGACCATCATCACTTGATAGCAGTTGCTCTCCCGAAAATACGAGTTCTATGTATGGTTCTTCGTTGTCTACTATGCCTAGCATTTAACGAGGAACATCTGCTCTCCTCAAGATTGATTCTCGATCTGCCAGACTCAAGAACGTGCTTTCATATATGTATGTGCCACCAAATAATGTGTAGAATCAATGATACCAGGGGGTGGGAGTGCAATGGGCGCCCGTTAATTTATGCGATGACGATACCAGATACCGGTCAGCGAAGCGAACATAATGTCACTGCCCCGTCCAACAACTATTGCCTACAGAAAGCCACTAGGCTCATCTCTCCTCCACAGTCAATTGCTGCCGATATCTAGATGTCGTATATCTCCTTGACTAGAAGGGCGATGGACGCGACACACAAGATTCGTGATTTCACGCTTCGTTAGATTAGCTGCCAGCTCGTAATTAGCATCTGGTTTTGAGTCATGGAGAATGTTCACTCACCTATGGCCAAAGTCCCCCGCCCCGCATAATAGTGAGGTGCCTATTGACCTTTGGGGCGGCGTGCGGTTGACTCGTGGTTTACCCTCCAACCCGAAGGATCGTGTCTACCACTCTCCCTCGGGAAAGGATTTATTTGAATTCAATTATCGACTCATTCGTTATGGAGTAGTATTCCTCGCGGCGCGGATCGGTTCATAATCATAATCAGCGTAAACATATTTATATGGATTCAACGACCGCAATCAAACGGAGCTTATCGGGACCGAATCGTTGCGCGTCAAGCCCAGTATTGGCCAGAGCTGATCCGGAACTGACAATGGATGAGATGAGTGCGATGACGAGTGGCGTTGGTGGAGCTTAGTTTCAATAGTGACAAATTGATAGCAAACAAAACGCAGGCATGAATAGTGAATGGTCTCTCATATGGATGGATATTGATGCCGGAAATTATGGAGATCATTCGGAATTATTCATATTTAGTCGAGGAAATGCTAACAAAGAACTAAGAGTTGAATGGCGGTAGTCAGCAGCAGTGAATTATGGCAGAAATTTTGGATCGTTGGTGCATAATTTTATCTGATCAAACATTGGAAGGTAATGGAAGTGAATTCATGAACGATGTAATTATCAGCATTAACCATTTATCACTTTAAAGAAAAGTGCGCATTCCGGAGAAAACGTCCTTTCTTTCGACGTTTAGAAACAGTTGTTAATCCCGCTTTTTTGGAAGGAAGTTCTGAATTCAGAGATTCACCCTTCCTTTTGTTCATAGTTGCGACCATGTTTAGTGAATAAACGAAAGAAGAAGTGATCTTCTAAGAGGTTTTTTTTTCCAAGACGGTGTCCAAAAAGGATTACCACCGCTAGCTATCGCTAACGGGTCCCACGAAAAATTGAAGGCACGGGTCCTAACAAGGATCGTAAGGGGATCTATAGTAGACAAATATTGTATGTTTCATGCTTGTGCATTGAACTAGAACACTTGGTTTCTCTCAAGAGATTTCAATGAATGCATAATCATTATTTACAATAAATCATTTCTATGAACATTTTTACATCTCTTCACAATTCCGATCACCGAAACCAGATACCCAACCCATGGTATGTATCCAAGTTGGCACGTGACCAAAAAAGTAAGGGTATGCGATATGGATTTTTTCCATGTCGATACGAAACGAAACGATACGCGGAATATCTTGCGCTGATAATGACGAAAAGAACCGAAATTTAAAAAAGTTTCGTGTAACTCGATACGATATTTCTCACGGAATTTTCAAAAACGAAACAATTTTTTGAATTTGTTTCGCGGGAATACACGTTAAAGTTTTTTTTTTTCTTGTCAAAAGCTGGAAATTTGACAATAGGCATAAAAACGTCTTTTTAAATCCTCTACCCTATAGAAACCTTAGCGTTGCTCAGCGGAATCCTTACATTTTAATAACTTTATAAGGTTTCATTTCAACATATCTGACAACTCACACAAGGCAATGAGTGGGTTTAATTTATATGTAACAACTAAGAAGTGGGTCGAAAAGCAGTTACAAACATTTAAAAACAATCTCAAGAAATATGGATAGGAGTCCAAAATTCATTTGATTTTTAGAAACGCCTTACAATTTTTTTAATCATGTGGGTGTGATGTTAATTAGCATAATTCATGGAATAATGTAATTCATTTTTTTTTTTTGCTGTACTTTATGCTTTGCGGCTTGAATGAATGTGATTGGGGACACAAAGTCGATAAGTGATCATGAAAAACACTAAAACTGAAAAGCAGACTCTGTCCCAGTTGGAACACAACGCAAGAAAGAAGAAGAAAAATAAGTAGAATAGAGGAATGACTGAAATATTTGCTTTAGTATTTTCTGGAGTATTGAATCAAATTAAATTTTAAAAAAATCCATCAACACATACCTAAGAAATCTATCAAGATAAATTTAAAAGAACTGCAAAAGTAATAAACTACAAGAGATATTGCGACAGCAACTTAACCAGGATTACCTGTTGGGGTTAATTTAGATGTTCCTAATAATTTTTTTGGGAAAAGCCTTGCATAAACTGTGAATTTATTCTTGGGAGGGATCAAATCTGGATGAATGCAAACTTTTAGAGTAAACCTTGTAGAAAATACTGAAGGTATTTCTATTATTTTGTAAAGCAAATACTGGAGAAATGATCCTATTCCAAATTCTGTGAAGGAATTTTTGGACGATTCTGGAAGAATTAAGGTTGTTGATATTATTCATTTTCAGATTCTTTGTTTAAAAACTGACTACAAAATCACATTTTCACTGAATTTTGAGCCTCGAGAGTATTTTTAAAAAATATTTGAAAATTTCGAAAAAAAAAGTAAGAGGTTGTTTCCGAGATTACGACCGCCAAGTTGACGTTGGATAACGTTAGCTTCTTCTATTTCCTGATTTAGGACCGTCACGAACTTATGAGATTTCTAGGCACTGACAAAAAATCAGTGGGGGTTGTGTACAAGACACGACCGCATGACGTTAACTACGCCATTTAATTTGCTGCATTTGTATTATAGTCAAATGTCATAATTGCAACCATCTTTTAGTTATAATCCAGAATGTAATGGTTTGTGAATTTAGAAAAGATATATGTTTAAAATAAAATTTTGCGTTAGGTAATATTTGAATCATTCCTTAACAATAGAAAATATATTGCATCCCAACGGCACAGCAGCAGCTTCCTCGGAAACATCCTCAAATTGCCGTATTGTCAATTATTCGTAATAAATCAATTGTTGTATGCTGCTATGAGATGAATTAAGAAATTATAGCAAAATTGTGGTAAACACATTAGGGAATATTACACAATTAACTCTTTAAAACACATTTGTTGGCTCTGGAAAGGGCCGATTGAATTGTTGAATTTGCGTAACACGGACACATTTTGACGGCGCACTGGTTTCAATCCTCCTCGCCCGATGAGATTTGCGGTGCGGATGACGATGTGCGCTTCAACAAGCGGCTTTGGTCGATTTTCTTCAGCCATCTCGTACAACAGCTTGCCTCTGGTGGCGAGGAGCTGAGCAGGTTTGGAGGAGCTCTTACCAGCTCGAAAGCGAAAACAGAATGAAACCAGATTCAATGAAGGAGGGATGCTTTATACCCTTAGAATAGCAGATGATGCTCCTCCTTTCATATTCTTCGTTTTCTTATCTGGGAAATAGGCTATATGAAATTGATGTCTGGGTAAGGGATGTATAGATTAGCATTATGCTGTTATTGCAACCCGACGGCACTGCAGCAGCATCCTCGGAAACAGCTTCAAATTGCCGTATTGTCAATTATTCGTAATAAATCAATTATTGTATGATGCTATGAGATGAATTAAGAGATTATAGCAAGTATGGGGCTGTCCATTAATTACGTAAGGGTTTATGAGGGGAGGGGGGGTCTGAGAATTCTTACGCGCCATACAATTCATTTTTAATTTTCATACAAAAAATCTTATCATGGGGGAGGGTGGGTTTAAAAAACCCTAAATTTGTCTTACGTAATTAATGGACCGCCCCTATGTGGTAAACACATTAGGGAATATTATACAAATAACTCTTTAAAACACATTTGTTGGCTCTCAAAAGGGCCGATTGAGTTGTTGAATTTGCGTAACACGGACACATTTTGACGGCGCACTGGTTTCAATCTGCCTCGCCCGATGAGATTTGCGGTGCGGATGACGATGTGCGCTTCAACAAGCGGCTTTGGTCGATTTTCTTCAGCCATCTCGTACAAATTAGGGAATATTACACGGACGGTGACGGCTGTGCCGCTCGATCTAATGAACCAGAATGACCGCGCTAGCCTCCCGCATGGCAATGACAGCGGAGCACTGACTGGTAGCGACGATTTCTGGCCGAAAACGATTATGCTGGCTGGTGCACTCAAATGAGCGGCTTCAGTTGCTGCGGCTCCGAAATGCGTGGTTCTTCGGTTCTAATGCGTGTTGTATTCGCGCCCTATTGAAAACTGAACTGAGGACGCGAATGACTCTCGAAATTTGCTCGCCGACCGTGTTCACAGTCTGACGGCAAAAAGAAGAATGAGGGAAGAAGCAGGGTGCGGTGCACTTTTATAGTGGGAAGCGGAACCGAAAAATGTGCTTGAACGTGATTGGTTAGATAAGAAAGGGGTCAACGTTTTACGATATTTCAATAGTTTGTTGCTAATAATCAATAGTGTCCTCCATTTGAATCGACGCGTAGATAAATTTCCATGGATTAATATTCATGGATAAATATTGAAAATCTATCGATAAATGACTGAGTTATTAAGCGGTCAAAACCTGACCATTTTTCGTTACATGCTCAATTTTTCGTTTTTCTGAATTGTACCCCCATATGTTGCCGTAAAACGTTATCCAACGTCAAAAAAGAAGATAACTTTTGCGTCTGCTAAGAAGAAATTGCATCTGGCGGTACTGAGGAAAATTTTATCTTGGCTTTGGCAATGACGGCGCATCACAACGGAGATTGGAAAACATGCGAACGCAGTGACGACATCAGGCCTTATCGTTCAAATATATCGTTCCGTCACAGGGGGAGGGAGAGGGTCTTCCATAGTGTTACAGCCCTTATACACAATTTAAATCTTCCATACAAAAGTTGTTACGTGGGGAAGGAGGGGGTCTAGAACTGGCACATTTTGGGTTATGTAATATTTGAATCATTCCTTAACAATAGAAAATATATTTATTGCATTCCGACAGCACGACTCGGAAACATTCTCGATTTGTCGTTTTGTCAATTATTCATAACTAATCAGATATTGTATGATGCTACGAGATGAATAAATGTAAGAATATGGTAAACACATTAGCAAATATTACACAAATAACTCTTTAGGACACATTTGTTGGCACTGAAAAGGGCCGATTGAACTGTGAGAATCGAGTAACGCGGACACATTTTGCCAGCGAACAGGTTGAAATCCTCCTCGCCCGATAAGATTTGCGGTGGCGATGATGATGGGCGCTTGAACAAGCGGCTTGAGCTGATTTTCTTCAGCCATCTCGTAGCCAGCGATTTCACAAACCGGACACTGGATTTGCAGCAGCTTAATGATTGTAAATTATTGATGCTGGTTTTCTTGTCCACACACTAAGGGTGAGTTACGAAATTTTGATAATAACTCAGCAGCGGAACATTCGGTAAACAAAATTTGTAGATATTGTTGGAATTTTACTGATTTTGGTAAAATGTTTACCGCAAATCACTAAAAATTTCACCAAAACTATTATTTTGATTCACCGACAGTTCTGTTGCTGTGACTATTGCCAATAATGTTGCGTGAAATATTTTCGAAACTCTTTCAAAATTAAATTGTCGTCCTGAAAAGGACGGGTTGGGTAAGGATATCGTCGATCGCCATTTCCATGCTCAGGTTTTGTGAATTCAGTGGTAGTTTTGCTGTCGGTGATGGGGACGATTTAGCTTCCAAATCTGTACAGCGTATGGCCCTGCCACTTCAGAGCGTAGCCGACAGAATTCTGGATGACTTCAGCACACCGCGGGTTTCCTCGTAGATGAGACCGGAGGTACGATTGACGTCGCCACGGCGAGCCAGACAGCGGATGGCGGGGCTTGGTGATGATGCAATGAATGTTGTCACGCTTGGCGCTTCCTTTTCCGAGGCCGGTCTAACTTCGGCAACGATTGTAACAAAACTGATGCTCGGCCGCCGGCTCGGCTGCTTTTTATGCGGTACGCGATGAATGAATTCTTCTTGCTCGCTCGCTGTTCACAGTTCGTCTCGCTCGCTCGCAAGAGAAGGTCATAAAAGGGACCGGCAGCCGCGCAAATTCAATCATTCGTTTGTTTCAATCCGTCCAGAGAACACTACTACGTCGATGGCTGGAAAGCAGCCCCTCGCAAGCAGCCGGTCACGAAAGTCGCTCGCAAGAGCGCCCCAGCCACCGAGGAGTCCAAGAAGCCGTATCGCTATCGGCCAGGAACGGTCCGCTCTGCGTGAGATCCGTCGCTACCAGAATTCTACGGAGCTGCTGATCGACAAGTTGTATTTCCAGCGCCTGGTCCGTGAAATCTCTCAGGACTTCAAGAGCGATTTGCGATTACACAGCTTGGAGTCATGGCCCAGCAGGAAGCGAGCGAGGCCTATCTTTGAGGGTACTAACATGTGCGCGATCCACGCCAAGCGTGTCACCATCATGCCGAAGGCCTTCTAGCTGGCACGTCGTATCCGTGGCGAACGAGTTTAAATTTAATTAGGACGCAAATTTTCAAGCAAAACGGCCCTTTTCAGAGCCACAACAATGTATTCCACGTAAAAGAGTTACGGCTTAAGATATTTCACCCTATTATTAATTAATTAATTTATTTAATTGCCAGTTTAAATTTCGGATGATTAGTTTTTCAACGGCAAACAAAGTTTTAGCTAGGTTCCCGTCGGGCGGCGGTAGCATTTTTGCAGTTTTCTCTATGCGCTTATTTGGTTTCGATCGACAATTTCTTACCAAATCAAATCATCAACAAAGCTGTTGCTGATAAGTTTTAGCTTTCAATTCGACAAGTTTATACTGATTGCTTTGGCATGCATGTGGCAAATGACTGACCGAAATATGAATCCATCACATCCATTCACCAGTAATGTCGCTCTTCACGGTGTAAAATTCTCATAACTCTCTTTCAAAATTAAATTGTCGTCCTGATAAGGACGGTTGGTGGTAGTCACAATCCATCGAACTGGGTTTTCATTCCATTCTTAGACAGAAACACACCAAAAGATTACCGAAGACGATTGAATTAAAATGCGGTCGTGCGCGTGCGCGTGAAGTGGAATTTGATTGGCTTTGACTGAACACGAGATAATAAAGAGAAGTAAGTAGAAGACCGAAAGGGGCGTTTCCCTTCGAATGACGAAAGTGGCTAAGATATCTCTCAATGATGTCTGTGTCAGGAATACACAGGAAAAATGTGCTTTTCTTCGAAAAATAAGACATGCTTCGATATTTCTCAATTTTTCAATAGTTTAGCCATGAGAATCAATAGTTTTCATTGTTGGAGTAGATTCGTAGAAAGATTTCCAATCGATTGGTGCAAGAATCTAGAAAATCTATCCGGGCATTAGTAAGTTATTAACAGTCAAAATCTAACCACTTTTCGTGACGCGAGCGATTTTTCGTTTTTCGAAATTGTACCCCAGTATGTTGCCGTAAGACGTTATCCAACGTCAAAAAGTTTTGAACCTGGACTGCATAGCATAGAGGAACCGCAAATAAGATTGACAAGTTCACCCATGTCCGTTCAGACAATCCGTCTTTCAATGAGCTAAATTTAATGTTTGGCTTATTTTTTTTCTCGAGATCTAGTTGTGCGAAAATTGAAAAAATATTGTTGCGCTTTTCTATTGTGAAATACCCTATGTACCCCACCAAACTTGAATCTAAATCCGGAACCAATTTTGATGGTGCTTGCAATGCATGAATCAAATTTATAACTGATTTGTGATTTTTACTAAAACAAACCATCAAAATCGATCGAAAGATGGCGAAACTAGAGAATTTTGAAACTTGATGTCAGTATTGAAAAGGTTAAGACCTTTGCCTTGCGACATTTGGCTTCCAATACTTGTAATGATATATTATCAATATTCGCATATTTTTTTAAATTGGGGGTCGTGAGGAAATTATGTCACGTTATAAGAGGAGAGATGAGTTGGTGGTGTAGTACAGCGTGAATAAACCTAGATTCATTTTTCGATATATTTCTGTTTGCATTTGACGTGCAAATCCAGTCTAACTGAGCTTCAAATGCGGTAACACAAAGTAACCAAAGGATACTTAGCAACCATGATACATATCACCGCCGACCTAGCATAGAAAATCAATCTTTGACTTCGCCTTCCTTGTTAAAAATCTTACCGCGTTTGGTGTTCCCGCATTTGATATTTGCATTTCAAACGCACACAGCAATACAATAATGTATGCATCTTCCTTGTTTAAGGTGAATATAAATCGAAGGCATACCTCAGAATTTCAAGAGCACAAATCTAACGAACCCGACAGCGGTTCAAGCTGAACACTTGATCGATTGGTCATTGAGTAACCAATCGATAGATTTTTTAGCTTGAATGGACGTCTGGTTCTTTAGATTTGTGCTCTTGAAAATTTGAAGTGTGGCTTTGGAACCCAAATCAACGCGATTTTTTACGGTAACAGCGATAAACAATCGCTGCGATTTCGCTGCTACATGTAGAGTTTTATGACACAACAACGAAATCGCGGAGAGCCTTAACCCATATCCGCCCAGCGTCCTAAAACTAGGACAGAAGCCCCGAACGCCCAGCGTCCTATAAATAGGACAGTACTTGTAGTGCAAATATCTTGAAAATAAAGAGGTTTAGGAGAAAACTGTCTTCTGCAAAGTTGATCACAGGACTGCTGACTTCCACTTGGTAACTATTTTAATTCAGAATTAACTCACCAGGTGGCGCACAGACGCCAACAAATGTCGCATTTATAAGCAACATATGAAACAACTTTCCAGCGTACAAATATTTGCTTCGTTTATATCTCAGTCCAGCGATGAGATACAAAATTGGTGTCTTCGACAAAGTTAAACAACTAAATAATACCTATTCGCATAGAACCTTACAAATTCGGAAAACACTCCCAAGAGGGCGCTAGTGAGCTAAAGCTTTATTTGCTTATATCTTAGCGCGGTTATGAGATAAAAAATTGGTGTCTTCGACAAAGTTGAACAACTAAATAATACCTATTCGCATAGAACCTTATAAATTCGGAAAACTCTCCCAAGATGGCGCTAGTGAGCCAAAACTTTATTTGCTTATATCTTAGCCCGGTTATGAGATACAAAAATGGTGTCTTCGACAAAGTTGAACAACTAAATAATACCTATTCGCATAGAACCTTATAAATTCGGAAAACACTCCCAAGATGGCGCTAGTGAGCCAAAACTTTATTTGCTTATATCTTAGCCCGGTTATGAGATACAAAATGGTGTCTTCGACAAAGTTGAACAACTAAATAATACCTATTCGCATAGAACCCTTACAAATTCGGAAAACACTCCCCAAGATGGCGCTAGTGAGCCAAAACTTTATTTGCTTATATCTTAGCCCCGGTTATGAGATACAAAAATGGTGTCTTCGACAAAGTTGAACAACTAAATAATACCTATTCGCATAGAACCTTACAAATTCGGAAAACACTCCCAAGATGGCGCTAGTGAGCTAAAGCTTTATTTGCTTATATCTTAGCCCCAGTTATGAGATACAAAATTTGGTGTCTTCGACAAAGTTGAACAACTAAATAATACCTATTCGCATAGAACCTTACAAATTCGGGAAAAACACTCCCAAGATGGCGCTAGTGAGCTAAAACTGTATTTGCTTATATCTTAGCCGGTTATGAGATACAAAATGTGGTGTCTTCGACAAAGTTGAACAACTAAATAATACCTATTCGCATAGAACCTTACAAATTCGGAAACACTCCCAAGATGGCGCCTAGTGAGCTAAAACTGTATTTGCTTATATCTTAGCCCGGTTATGAGATACAAAAATGGTGTCTTCGACAAAGCTGAACAACTTAATAATACCTATTCGCATAGAACCTTACAAATTCGGAAAACACTCCCAAGATGGCGCTAGTGAGCCAAAACTTTATTTTGCTTATATCTTAGCCCGGTTATGAGATACAAAAATGGTGTCTTCGACCAAAGTTGAACAACTAAATAATACCTATTCGCATAGAACCTTACAAATTCGGAAAACACTCCCAAGATGGCGCTAGTGAGCTAAAGCTTTATTTGCTTATATCTTAGCCCAGTTATGAGATACAAAATTTGGTGTCTTCGACAAAGTTGAACAACTAAATAATACCTATTCGCATAGAACCTTACAAATTCGGAAAACACTCCCAAGATGCGCTAGTGAGCTAAAAACTTTATTTGCTTATATCTTAGTTCAGTTATGAGATACAAAATTGGTGTCTTCGATGAAGTTGATCAACTAAATGAGAACTATTCGCCTAAAACCTTATTTGTACGGAAAACACTCAAAGATGGCGCTAAATGGTCCGAACATTTTGATTGTTTATATCTCAGTTCAGTGATGATATACAACGTTGGTGCTCGACAAATGTGTTTAAACTGAATGAGATCTAGTCACCCGAAAGCTTATTAGTTGGAAAAACATTCACTAGATGGCCGCTAGTGAGCAGAGATTTTATTTGCTTGTAATCTCAGTCCAGTTATTAGATACAAATTGATGTCTTCGAACAAAGTTGATCAACTTAATAATACCTAAATTCGCATAGAACCTTACAAATTCGGAAAAACACTCCAAGATGGCGCTAGTGAGGCCAAAACTTTATTTGCTATATCTTAGCCCGGTTATGAAGATACAAAATGGGTGTCTTCGACAAAGTTGAACAACTAAATAATACTATTCGCATAGAATCTTACAATTCGGAAAACACTCCAAGATGGCGCTAGTGAGCTAAAGCTTTAATTTGCTTATATCTTAGCCAGTTATGAGATACAAATTTGGTGTCTTCGACAAAGTTTGAACAACTAAATAATACCTATTCGCATAGAATCTTACAAATTCGGAAAACACTCCAAGATGGCGCTAGGAGCTAAAACTGTATTTGCTTATATCTTAGCCCGGTTATGAGATACAAAATTGGTGTCTTCGACAAAGTTGAACAACTAAATAATACCTATTCGCATAGAACGTTACAAATTCGGAAAAACACTCCAAGATGGCGCTAGTGAGCTAAAACTGTATTTGCTTATATCTTAGCCCGGTTATGAGATACAAAAATGGTGTCTTCGACAAAGCTGAACAACTTAATAATACCTAATTCGCATAGAACCTTACAAATTCGGAAAACACTCCCAAGATGGCGCTAGTGAAGCCAAAACTTATTTGCTTATATCTTAGCCCCGGTTATGAGATACAAAAATGGTGTCTTCGACAAAGTTGAACAACTAAATAATACCTATTCGCATAGATCTTACAAATTCGGAAAACACTCCCAAGATGGCGCTAGTGAGCTAAAGCTTTATTGCTTATATCTTAGCCCAGTTATGAGATACAAAATTTGGTGTCTTCGACAAAGTTGAACAACTAAATAATACCTATTCGCATAGAACCTTACAAATTCGGAAAACACTCCCAAAGATGGCGCTAGTGAGCTAAAACTGTATTTGCCTTATATCTTAGCCCGGTTATGAGATACAAAATTGGTGTCTTCGACAAAGTTAAACAACTAAATAATACCTATTCGCATAGAACCTTACAAATTCGGAAAACACTCCCAAGATGGCGCTAGTGAGCTAAAACTGTATTTGCTTATATCTTAGCCCGGTTATGAGATACAAAAATGGTGTCTTCGACAAAGCTGAACAACTTAATAATACCTATTTCGCATAGAACCTTACAAATTCGGAAAACACTCCCAAGATGGCGCTAGTGAGCCAAACTTTATTTGCTTATATCTTAGCCCGGTTATGAGATACAAAAATGGTGTCTTCGACAAAGTTGAACAACTAAATAATACCTATTCGCATAGAACCTTACAAATTCGGAAAACACTCCCAAGATGGCGCTAGTGAGCTAAAGCTTTATTTGCTTATATCTTAGCCCCAGTTATGAGATACAAAATTTGGTGTCTTCGACAAAAGTTGAACAACTAAATAATACCTATTCGCATAGAACCTTACAAATTCGGAAAACACTCCCAAGATGGCGCTAGTGAGCTAAACTTTATTTGCTTATATCTTAGTTCAGTTATGAGATACAAAATTGGGTGTCTTCGATGAAGTTGATCAACTAAATGAGAACTATTTCGCCCAAAACCTTATTTGTACGGAAAACACTCAAAAGATGGCGCTAATGGTCGAACATTTTGATTGTTTATATCTCAGTTCAGTGATGATATACAACGTTGGTGTCTTCGACAAATGTGTTTAACTGAATGAGATCTAGTCACCCGAAAGCTTATTAGTTGGGAAAACATTCACTAGATGGCGCTAGTGAGCAGAGATTTTATTTGCTTGTATCTCAGTCCAGTTATTAGATACAAAATTGATGTCTTCGACAAAGTTGATCAACTTAATAATACCTATTCGCATAGAACCTTACAAATTCGGAAAACACTCCCAAGATGGCGCTAGTGAGCCAAAACTGTATTGCTTATATCTTAGCCCGGTTATGAGATACAAAAATGGTGTCTTCGACAAAGCTGAACAACTTAATAATACCTATTCGCATAGAACCTTACAAATTCGGAAAACACTCCCAAGATGGCGCTAGTGAGCCAAAACTTATTTGCTTTATATCTTAGCCCGGTTATGAGATACAGAAATGGTGCTTCGACAAAGTTGAACAACTAAATAATACCTATTCGCATAGAATCTTACAAATTCGGAAAACACTCCCAAGATGGCGCTAGTGAGCTAAAGCTTTATTTGCTTATACTTAGCCCCAGTTATGAGATACAAAATTTGTCGTTCTTCGACAAAGTTGAACAACTAAATAATACCTATTCGCATAGAATCTTACAAATTCGGAAAACACTCCCAAGATGGCGCTAGTGAGCTAAAACTGTATTTGCTTATATCTTAGCCCGGTTATGAGATACAAATTGGTGTCTTCGACAAAGTTGAACAACTAAATAATACCTATTCGCATAGAACCTTACAAATTCGGAAAACACTCCAAGATGGCGCTAGTGAGCTAAAACTGTATTTGCTTATATCTTAGCCCGGTTATGAGATACAAAATGGTGTCTTCGACAAAGCTGAACAACTTAATAATACCTATTCGCATAGAACCTTACAAATTCGGAAAACACTCCCAAGATGGCGCTAGTGAGCCAAAACTTTATTTGCTTATATCTTAGCCCGGTTATGAGATACAAAATGGTGTCTTCGACAAGTTGAACAACTAAATAATACCTATTCGCATAGAATCTTACAAATTCGGAAACACTCCCAAGATGGCGCTAGTGAGCTAAAGCTTTATTTGCTTATATCTTAGCCCAGTTATGAGATACAAAATTTGGTGTCTTCGACAAAGTTGAACAACTAAATAATACCTATTCGCATAGAACCTTACAAATTCGGAAAACACTCCCAAGATGGCGCTAGTGAGCTAAAACTGTATTTGCTTATATCTTAGCCCGGTTATGAGATACAAAATTGGTGTCTTCGACAAAGTTAAACAACTAAATAATACCTATTCGCATAGAACCTTACAAATTCGGAAAACACTCCCAAGATGGCGCTAGTGAGCTAAAACTGTATTTGCTTATATCTTAGCCCGGTTATGAGATACAAAAATGGTGTCTTCGACAAAGCTGAACAACTTAATAATACCTATTCGCATAGAACCTTACAAATTCGGGAAAACACTCCAAGATGGCGCTAGTGAGCCAAAAACTTTATTTGCTTATATCTTAGCCCGGTTATGAGATACAAAAATGGTGTCTTCGACAAAGTTGAACAACTAAATAATACCTATTCGCATAGAACCTTACAAATTCGGAAAACACTCCCAAGATGGCGCTAGTGAGCTAAAGCTTTATTTGCTTATATCTTAGCCAGTTATGAGATACAAAATTTGGTGTCTTCGACAAAGTTGAACAACTAAATAATACCTATTCGCATAGAACCTTACAAATTCGGAAAACACTCCCAAGATGGCGCTAGTGAGCTAAAACTTTATTTGCTTATATCTTAGTTCAGTTATGAGATACAAAATTGGTGTCTTCGATGAGTTGATCAACTAAATGAGAACTATTCGCCCAAAACCTTATTTGTACGGAAAACACTCAAAAGATGGCGCTAATGGTCGAACATTTTGATTGTTTATATCTCAGTTCAGTGATGATATACAACGTTGGTGTCTTCGACAAATGTGTTTAAACTGAATGAGATCTAGTCACCCGAAAGCTTATTAGTTGCGGAAAACATTCACTAGATGGCGCTAGTGAGCAGAGATTTTATTTGCTTGTATCTCCAGTCCAGTTATTAGATACAAAATTTGATGTCTTCGACAAAGTTGATCAACTTAATAATACCTTATTCGCATAGAACCTTACAAAATTCGGAAAAACACTCCCAAGATGGCGCTAGTGAGCCAAAACTGTATTTGCTTATATCTTAGCCCGGTTATGAGATACAAAAATGTGTCTTCGACAAAGCTGAACAACTTAATAATACCCTATTCGCATAGAACCTTACAAATTCGGAAACACTCCCAAGATGGCGCTAGTGAGCCAAAACTTTATTTGCTTATATCTTAGTTCAGTTATGAGATAACAAAATTTGGTGTCTTCGGATGAAGTTGATCAACTAAATGAGAACTATTCGCCTAAAACCTTATTTGTACGGAAAACACTCAAAAGATGGCGCTAATGGTCGAAACATTTTGATTGTTTATATTCAGTTCAGTGATGATATACAACGTTGGTGTCTTCGACAAATGTGTTTAACTGAATGAGATCTAGTCACCCGAAAGCTTATTAGTTGGGAAAACATTCACCTAGATGGCGCTAGTGAGCAAGAGATTTTATTTGCTTGTATCTCAGTCCCAGTTATTAGATACAAAATTGATGTCTTCGACAAAGTTGATCAACTTAATAATACCTATTCGCATAGAACCTTACAAATTCGGAAAACACTCCCAAGATGGCGCTAGTGAGCTAAAACTGTATTTGCTTATATCTTAGCCCGGTTATGAGATACAAAAATGGTGTCTTCGACAAAGCTGAACAACTTAATAATACCTATTCGCATAGGAACCTTACAAATTCGGAAAACACTCCCAAGATGGCGCTAGTGAGCTAAAACTGTATTTGCTTATATCTTAGCCCGGTTATGAGATACAAAAATGGTGTCTTCGACAAAGCTGAACAACTTAATAATACCTATTCGCATAGAACCTATAAATTCGGAAACACTCCCAAGATGGCGCTAGTGAGCCAAAACTTTATTTGCTTATATCTTAGCCCGGTTATGAGATACAAAATGGTGTCTTCGACAAAGTTGAACAACTAAATAATACCTATTCGCATAGAACCTTACAAATTCGGAAAACACTCCCAAGATGGCGCTAGTGAGCCAAAACTTTATTTGCTTATATCTTAGCCCCGGTTATGAGATACAAAATTTGGTGTCTTCGACAAAGTTGAACAACTAAATAATACCTATTCGCATAGAACCTTACAAATTCGGAAAACACTCCCAAGATGGCGCTAGTGAGCTAAAACTGTATTTGCTTATATCTTAGCCCGGTTATGAGATACAAAATTGGTGTCTTCGACAAAGTTGAACAACTAAATAATACCTATTCGCATAGAACCTTACAAATTCGGAAAACACTCCCAAGATGGCGCTAGTGAGCTAAAACTGTATTTGCTTATATCTTAGCCCGGTTATGAGATACAAAAATGGTGTCTTCGACAAAGCTGAACAACTTAATAATACCTATTCGCATAGAACCTTACAAATTCGGAAAACACTCCCAAGATGGCGCTAGTGAGCTAAAGCTTTATTTGCTTATATCTTAGCCCAGTTATGAGATACAAAATTTGGTGTCTTCGACAAAGTTGAACAACTAAATAATACCTATTCGCATAGAACCTTACAAATTCGGAAAACACTCCCAAGATGGCGCTAGTGAGCTAAAACTTTATTTGCTTATATCTTAGTTCAGTTATGAGATACAAAATTGGTGTCTTCGATGAAGTTGATCAACTAAATGAGAACTATTCGCCTAAAACCTTATTTGTACGGAAAACACTCAAAAGATGGCGCTAATGGTCGAACATTTTGATTGTTTATATCTCAGTTCAGTGATGATATACAACGTTGGTGTCTTCGACAAATGTGTTTAACTGAATGAGATCTAGTCACCCGAAAGCTTATTAGTTGGGAAAACATTCACTAGATGGCGCTAGTGAGCAGAGATTTTATTTGCTTGTATCTCAGTCCAGTTATTAGATACAAAATTGATGTCTTCGACAAAGTTGATCAACTTAATAATACCTATTCGCATAGAACCTTACAAATTCCGGAAAACACTCCCAAGATGGCGCTAGTGAGCCAAAACTTTATTTGCTTATATCTTAGCCCGGTTATGAGATACAAAAATGGTGTCTTCGACAAAGTTGAACAACTAAATAATACCTATTCGCATAGAATCTTACAAATTCGGAAAACACTCCCAAGATGGCGCTAGTGAGCTAAAGCTTTATTTGCTTATATCTTAGCCCAGTTATGAGATACAAAATTTGGTGTCTTCGACAAAGTTGAACAACTAAATAATACCTATTCGCATAGAACCTTACAAATTCGGAAAACACTCCCAAGATGGCGCTAGTGAGCCAAAACTGTATTTGCTTATATCTTAGCCCGGTTATGAGATACAAAAATGGTGTCTTCGACAAAGCTGAACAACTTAACACTTTAGTCGTCGCGTGTTGTATTTGATACAACACTGTTGAAAAAACCTCCTTTCGTTCAAACAGCAGCGCGGTGTTTTGACGATGCAAAAAGGCCGACAAAGGTAATAATACCTATTCGCATAGAACCTTACAAATTCGGAAAAACACTCCCAAGATGGCGCTAGTGAGCCAAAACTTTATTTGCTTATATCTTAGCCCGGTTATGAGATACAAAAATGGTGTCTTCGACAAAGTTGAACAACTAAATAATACCTATTCGCATAGAACCTTACAATTTCGGAAAACACTCCCAAGATGGCGCTAGTGAGCTAAAGCTTTATTTGCTTATATCTTAGCCCAGTTATGAGATACAAAATTTGGTGTCTTCGACAAAGTTGAACAACTAAATAATACCTATTCGCATAGAACCTTACAAATTCGGAAAACACTCCCAAGATGGCGCTAGTGAGCTAAAACTGTATTTGCTTATATCTTAGCCCGGTTATGAGATATACAAAATTGGTGTCTTCGACAAAGTTGAACAACTAAATAATACCTATTCGCATAGAACCTTACAAATTCGGAAAACACTCCCCAAGATGGCGCTAGTGAGCTAAAACTGTATTTGCTTATATCTTAGCCCGGTTATGAGATACAAAAATGGTGTCTTCGACAAAGCTGAACAACTTAATAATACCTATTCGCATAGAACCTTACAAATTCGGAAAACACTCCCAAGATGGCGCTAGTGAGCCAAAACTTTATTTGCTTATATCTTAGCCCGGTTATGAGATACAAAAATGGTGTCTTCGACAAAGTTGAACAACTAAATAATACCTATTCGCATAGAACCTTACAAATTCGGAAAACACTCCAAGATGGCGCTAGTGAGCTAAAGCTTTATTTGCTTATATCTTAGCCCAGTTATGAGATACAAAATTTGGTGTCTTCGACAAAGTTGAACAACTAAATAATACCTATTCGCATAGAACCTTACAAATTCGGAAAACACTCCCAAGATGGCGCTAGTGAGCTAAAACTTTATTTGCTTATATCTTAGTTCAGTTATGAGATACAAAATTGGTGTCTTCGATGAAGTTGATCAACTAAATGAGAACTATTCGCCCAAAACCTTATTTGTACGGAAAACACTCAAAAGATGGCGCTAATGGTCGAACATTTTGATTGTTTATATCTCAGTTCAGTGATGATATACAACGTTGGTGTCTTCGACAAATGTGTTTAACTGAATGAGATCTAGTCACCCGAAAGCTTATTAGTTGGGAAAACATTCACTAGATGGCGCTAGTGAGCAGAGATTTTATTTGCT
>NW_018734956.1:0-25473 GCF_002204515.2 Aedes aegypti | reverse complement strand
CGTACATGACAGTTTTGCAGTCCTTGCAGGTCATAGGCGCATGGCAGGAATCTATATGCCGAGTCATTCTTTTCACATTGTAGCACTCCTTGTTGCACTCCGAACACGTGGTTGGTGTTGCGATCACAATTTTTTATCACGTGACTTGTCATGTTCTCTTAAGTGAGCATCGAAATCTTTTCGTGACTGGAATCTTCGTGGACAATGAGTGCACCTATAATGCAGATGGGAATGTCCAGTTTCCTGAAAACAAAAAACGAGAAGTAATGCTTTAAAGGTCGCGCCAAAGTTACTTATCTAAATGTGGCACAAACCTCGTGAATTTTCAACTGCTCCTCATCTTCGAAGGACATCTTACATATCGGGCATGATGAGGCGTCAGGCTGGACTGCATTGGCGTGTTGCAAATCGTTGCTGGGTTCTTCTACAGCTGCTGAAGTTGAAGCTGCAGGGGAAATGAAACCCTTTGGGTGGTTTCGTCGCATATGCCTTTCCAGATAGACCTGGGCTTTGAAGTTATGCTTACATATTTTGCATTGATAGCGAAATTTGTTCGCATGTGTGTCCGTGTGTCGCCGGTAAGCTGCCAACAAGTGGAATTCTTTTTTGCAGTGAGCGCACTTGTACGACGGCTCCGAGTGTTGTTTGAGCTGATTTGAATAAAAATATACGTTAGAAGTAAGTACCTAGCTATTCAATGTTTCGAACAAAACTAACCATGTGATACCGATATTGATTGGAACCTGTGACGGTGATACGGCAAAGTTGGCAGGTGCGTTTTCGATGGGCGTAATCTTGATGACGATAGAACCGTATGGGGCTGTTGAAGCTCTTCTTGCAGACACCACAAGTTGTAGCGTTTGTTCGACCAGACTTCGGAACAGAGGATTCGTCTGTTTCGCTCATCGAACCTTCAACATCTGATGATTCGTCGAGCTGGACATTATCGTTTTCTTGAACTTCATCCGTAGGGTCCAAACTTTCGAACTGTTGCAATTGTGGAATTAACAGTAGGTCTGAAGGCAGTTCGTTGAGTGAGGTTTCTGCATCCTCTACAGGAAAATTGACTTCACTAAATTCTGGAACGAATTTGACTTCCTTAAATTCGTCAGGAATCGCTTGTTTTCTCGCTTCGCAATGGTTAAGACGATGATCGGTTTCCAGCTTTTGCGATCGGAAGGAATCGCCACACTCCGTGCAGCGTAGAAAGAAACCATCGTGGTCTTCCTGTTTTACGTAGATTCGAAGATTAGTAATTATCCATTAACACAGTAATCCAAAGACTTACGTGAATGTGGTGCCAATATAAGCTTTCCTGATATCCGCGCTGATCGTTGCATATTGCGCACTTATGCAACACGTGCTTCGATGCTTTTTCTTCATAGTACAAATCCTTTTTGTCATCTGCAATCTGGAGTCATACGATGTGGTTAATATTCGTCTTTCTATTCTATTAGCTATTGCTTCTGCTTACTAAGTAGATCATCGAACAATAACCAAGCAACCAAAAGTTAAGATAAAATGGTATGTTTTAGCTTAAGTAGCTTATTTTTTAAGTAATAAACCGAACTTCATATCACATAAAGTTAATTTAAATTGTTTAAGTAGAATGATGTTTACCATAAAGTACGAAAAAGTTCGACTCGAAGTTGTTAACTAGTTGTTAAGTGCATGAGTTACTTTCTCGAGGTTCAAGTTATGTTAGTATCGATTCTGTTCTCTTATTTAGCGATATAGTTTCTATGCCGTTCTTTTCACGACGGTTAAGTTTACGATGTCTTTTCTACGATCGGAATTCAGGTTAACGATCATTTGGCCAATTAATCAATATTCTCACATAAAATTGATACATAGATTGATTAAATCCACAACAAGATAACGAATTTTACTACATGTTCAGTAATGGTGGAGTCGATCGAAATCGTATAGAATGCTGACAAACTTATTTAATAACTAGCTCAACTCGATTTGTAGCCATAGCACGAAGATAAATTCGAATGCCAGGGAAAGTAATGTGAAAAGTAGTGCACTTCTATGAGTTATTACCGTAAATATTCAGGATAGTAAGAAATATTTAACGCATCTCTAGTATACAACAAAACTGTGGTTGGCAATACTGTACTTAGCACGGTTAGTTAATTGTCAAGTTCTAGGCAATTCCAGCCTAAGAAATTTTGCTGCTGTAAGGTTTTGAAGTACACGACGAAACACGTGTCAAATGTACAAATCGAAATTCAAACTGCTTAAAGAAACCACTTGCTCCGGTGGAGATCGAACCCACGACTCTCTATTCGCTAGACGAAATGTTCCAATCCATTTTCCACTTACCTCATGTTGATCCAAATGGTTCCACAGGCCCTCCTTACTCAGGTAGTCCTGCCCGCAGACGGCACACCGAAATACCAAAAGCGGCATGCAAGCATCCTGATGTTGCTGCAGCTCATTCTCCGGGAACTCTTCGTGGCAAATAGCACATTGCACTTTCAGGAGCGCCTCGTCCTTAAGAGCTACTGCCGCCGTGTGCTTCGGGTGATCACATTGCAGATTTCCCAGGCAACAGCCGCATAAATGGTGCTGAAAATAGAGGAATAGAGTAACTTTGCATATTCTGCGAGCGATCCACTTCGAAGGAAGTGGCCAAACATGCTACTGAACAAAACTCAATCAAAGGACACACCAAATTGTACCGTTTTATGCAATGCGACGTATGTTTGTCGCATTTTGAGCTTCAGATGGTCTTCAGACATGGATAGATGTTCAAAGTTTTAATGATATATACTAGGCAAAGCTGGTAGCATGTCTCCTTAGAAACAAACTTGGTGTCTATTTCAATACACGTCTCTAAGAAGCCTGTTATTTCAATGTCTCAAAGATCAAATTATGTATATCTATAGTAGATTTGGAGTTGCTGAATCTTATGCAGCCCACAGACGCTCAGACGGTTTGACCAACATTGACTCCGCCCCCAAGTTAGTCAAACCGACTTATGTTGATACAACCGTTTGACCAACTGTCAAGGTTGGTTGCAGCAACACGATAATTCTTTGCATGTTATTACACACTTAAATTATTTTACGGATTCCTGTGAAATCTCAACAACTGAACAGTTCGGTGAAATAAATTAACGGAGTACGGTAAATTTTTACAGTATTCGGTAAAAAAAATCACCGTAATCCGTTAAATTCCGACGAAATACGGTGTTTTATTTCACCGAACTGTTCAGCTATAGACTTGTCGAGAGTCTAGTGAATATGTGATTGTTATTTTCTCGAATGCTGTGGCTGTGGGGGAGAATCTTTTCGCGATTTTTTGGCAATAATCGCAGTAAGGAAGAGAAGAACTTTCAACATTTAAGTACCAAAAGAAATAAATATTTAAGAGGAATTCCAGTTATAATTCGTACGAAATATTCCGGCAAAACTCAGAAATCATGACGGGTCTCTTTCGGGGAATATTTTGAGCAGTCATTGATATGGGAATGGCCATGGGATTTTTTTTTTCAAACATTCTATCCAGAATCTTTTAGTCGTTTTCTCTAGTTATTCTACTATGAAGTTTTAAAACTGCTAATTGAACTTTAACACTTCACTTTTTGCAAAAAATAAAATACTAAAATCACTAGTAAGGCGAGCAAACCTTTAAACTCTAATATGTGTTGCTTATCTTGACAGATAGGCCTATTTCGTCTGCGACTTACAGACTTTTTCAGTGTAGAGCACTTTTAGTATTTTATTTTTTGCAAAAAGTGAAGTGTTAAAGTTCACTTAGTAGTTTTAAACATACTCCATATTCCACCAAAAGCTCTTCCTGGGATTCTACCACGAATTATATCAATTAGAAATTAATCAATTAAAATTAAATTAATCAATTAGAAATTTATCCACAAGGATTCCTTTAGAGGTTCCTCTACCAGGCATTGCAGAATTCGCTCTCATTTGAGTATGAAGCACGATCAAAGCAAGCAAAGAAAAACATCCCATCTGTTGCGGTCCACGATCGTCATTGTATTGCAAGGTGTAACAAGTCTGATAAAAGGAAGCAGCGAGCGAGAGCCTCAAAGAGAGAGCGATGATAAAATCCATTTTTCTGGCTTATTTACCGTTGGGGATAGGTGTTTTTCTTTACTGGCACGATAAACAATCCACGAACTCCCAATAGCAATAGTGTCCCCCATGTTGAGTAACAATTTCAGTACCGGGTACATCAGCACAACCCTACCTGTGTGACAGCCCTGAAGCGGTAAAGCCATGACGTGGCATAACAGAGAACAAAAGCGCGCGACAGCCTTTCGCGCTAAAACTATTCTTTTTTTATTCTGTGTACAACCTTCGTTGAATAAACATCTTTTCATTTTCGTTCTGTAAACGCGTTCTGTTTAATTACTGACCGGCCGAATTCCCTATTCTCAATAGGTTATGGGCCCAGTTTCGCGTGTGCTGGGAAGTAGTAGCGTGTTTCGGACGATTTCAAGTGTTTCGTGAAGATGGAGAAGGATTCGGATGCAGTTCGCGTTCCGCTTTTTCGACGGGGTCGAATTATCCGTCATGGAAGTTCAGGATGCTGGTCTTGCTAGAGGAGCATGAGATGACCGAGTGCATCGAAGAAGAAGTGGCGGATGTGGAAAGGTTGCAAGTTAGTGCAGCGGATAACGAATCTGTGAAAGCAACGAAGTTGGTTGCGTTGGAAGCGCGAAGGAAGAAAGATCGCAAGTGCAAATCCATTCTCATCTCGCGAATCAGTGATAGCCAGTTGGAGTACGTACAAGACCAGCCAACGCCGAGGCAAATTTGGCTGGCCCTCCAGCGTGTGTTTGAAAGAAGAAGTATTGCAAGTCGTTTGCATTTGAAGAAGAAAATGCTCACCCTCCGGCATGAGGGCGGTGATTTGCAAGAGCATTTCTTTGAAGTTTGATCGGTTAGTGCGCGAATACAAATCGACCGGTGCGGTCATTGAGGACATTGACGTGGTGTGTCATTTGTAGATCACGCTCGGACCTGAATTTGCGACGGTGGTGACCGCGATAGAAACAATGCCGGAAGATAAATTGACGATTGAATTCGTAAAGTGTCGTTTGCTCGACGAGGAAATAAAGTGCCGTGGCAAAGAATTTGATTCGTTCGGCGTGAAGCGCGAGCCGTCGGCCTTCGCCGGGAAACCGACTGGTGCTGTGAGAAAATGGAAATGTTTTTCGTGCCAAAAAGTCGGACACAAGGCTGCGGAGTGTCCCGAGCGGCAGAAGAGGAAGAAAGAAGACAATAAGAAGTCAAGTGCAAATGTTTCCGAAGAGAAAGCGGGTGGAATATGTTTCGCCGCTAGTGGTGGTGTTGTTCGGGAAGAGAAAGTATTGTGGATTGCAGATTCGGGTGCTTCCGAACACATGAGCAACAACAAGAATCTCTTCGAAGAGCTAGTGCCATTGAAGGATCCAGTTGAAATCGCTGTTGCATTGAACGGTAAGTCTGCGATAGCAAAGTGTTCTGGCAAGATTAAGATGATTGCCGTCAGTGGAAGCAAGAAACGTGAGTGTACTTTGGAAAATGTTCTCTATGCTCCGGATCTCCGTTGTAATTTGTTCTCGATCCGCAAAGTGGAAATGGCGGGAATGGAGATTGTGTTCAAAGACGGTAGTGTAAAAGTTCGGAAAGATTCTGAAGTGGTCGCCTGTGGACGACGTTGTGGATTGCAATACGAAATGGACTTTTACGCGGAAAGTACAAGTGCGTCGTCATTGTATTCGTGCGGGAAGTTGCAAAAATGCAATGAACTTTGGCATCGTCGGTATGGTCACTTGAGCGAGAAGAACTTGGAACTGATCGTGAAGAAGAATATGGTGACCGGATTCGAGAAGTGCGCGGTAGACGACAATGGTGAAATGTTTTGCGAACCATGTATCGAAGCGAAACAAACTCGGAAACCATTCGTTAGTAGCTCCGAGAAGAGAGCTTCGCGTGTGCTAGAACTAATCCATACGAACGTCTGTGGCCCTGTAACGCCGGTGGGGCATGACGGTAGTCGGTACTACGTCAGTTTCATTGACGATTGGAGCCGGTTTACCATCGTCTACACGATCCAATCGAAGGATCAGGTGCTCGGATGTTTTAAACTTTACGAAGCGATGGTCACTGCAAAATTTGGAAGAAAAATTGCGCGTGTTCGTAGTGATAACGGTGGAGAATACCGAAACGAACAGTTCGAGAAATTTTGCCAGCAGAAAGGAATCCAGATGGAGTGCACGGTGCCGTATTCGCCGGAGCAGAACGGCATCAGTGAGCGGATGAACCGGACCCTGGTGGAGAAGGCCAGGTCAATGCTCATTGGTTCCGGTGTCGACAAGGTATTTTGGTGTGAGGCCGTAGAAACGGCCGCTTATCTGGTAAATAGGAGCCCTGCAAGTGCCCTGAAAGAAGGTAAGACACCATTTGAATTATGGGAAGGTCGAAAACTAAATATTTCCGGAATGCGAGTGTGGGGAAGTCCAGCCTTTTGCCATGTCCCTAAGGAAAACCGGAAGAAACTCGATAGTAAGGCATGGAAAGGGATATTTCTGGGACACCACTGTAACGGATACAGGATCTGGGATCCGAAGCGAAAGAAAGTGGTAGTGCAACGAGATGTAATTATCGACGAATCTCGTGGTACATCGAAGGAAGTTCCAGCGCTTGGCAAGACATCTACAGATAATGAGATGATTCGGATCACGCACGACGAGGAGGTAGGAGACACCGACTTTGGTAATACGGAGGTACCGGGTGATTCGCATGAAACAAGCTTCGAAGATTGTGATGAAGGATCGGATTCGGACTCGGCAGCTGATGAGGATTCAGCAGGGGCCGTTGAAGCACCATCAGATCAAATAAGAACTAGTGGTCGTATAAGAGAACCTCCTGCGTGGCACAGAGATTACGACATGAACTGTGCTTATGCAATGAGTGCAACGAACTTTGTTGAAAATTTCCCTGATACTCTGAAGGAAATGAGGAAGCGTGACGATTGGCCGTATTGGAAAGCCGCCGTCGAGGAGGAGATGAACTCTCATCGGAAGAATAATACGTGGAGCATTTGCAAGTTACCTGAAGGGAGGAAAGCAGTCTCGAGTAAATGGGTTTTCAAGCTTAAACGTGGTGAGAACGGAGCTGTGCACCGATATAAGGCTCGACTGGTGGCCCGTGGATTTTCGCAGCGTTTCGGATATGATTACACTGAGACATACTCACCGGTAGCAAGAATGGATACGGTGCGTACAGTTTTGGCAGTGGCAAATCAAGAACGTCTTAAAGTACATCAAATGGACGTCAAGACGGCGTTCTTGAACGGAAACTTGGAAGAGGAAATTTTTATGACGTTACCCGAAGGCTCGGAAGGAGAACTAAACGATGTTTGCCGTTTGAACCGTTCGCTGTATGGTTTAAAACAGGCGTCAAGAGCCTGGAACGAAAGATTTCATCGTTTTGTGACCAAGTTAGGATTTCGGCAAAGTGAGAATGATCGGTGCCTGTATGTACGAGGTGAGGGTAGCCAACGAGTGTTCCTGTTACTGTATGTTGACGACATACTTATTGTTTTGCCGAAACTTGAAAGAAATCGAGAAGGTAAAGAAGCGACTGGCGCAGGAGTTTGAGATGTCGGACATGGGTCCTGTTGGTAATTTTCTTGGAATGAGTATCGACAGGAATGAGGAGCAGCGAATTTTGCGGATTTCACAGCGTTGTTATCTCGAAAGTCTACTTTGCCGATTTGGGATGGAGAACTGTAAGCCAGCAGCGACACCAATGGAGACTCGATTGCAGCTGAAGAAGGGTGATGAAGCAAACAAAACCAGCAAGCCATACAGGGGAGCTCGTGGGCTGTTTGGCGTACGTAGCGCAGTGTTCAAGGCTGGATTTATGTGCATCAGTGAACTTTTTCAGCCAATACCAGAGCTGCCCAACAGATGAACATTGGAATTTCTTGAAGCGTGTTCTGCGATACGTACGAGGAACTTTGGACATAGTTTTGGAGTTTCATGGAAGCGATAAAGCTGAACCGTTTGTCGTTTATTCAGATTCGGACTGGGGCAACGATGTTAACGATAGACGATCGATTACTGGATGTGTTTTTCGTGTTTTTGGTGGCACAACAGCCTGGTTAACAAGAAAACAACAGACCGTAGCACTGTCCTCAACAGAAGCAGAATTTGTGGCTTTGTGTACCGCCGCATGTGAAGGTATTTGGCTCCGTCGGCTTCTTGAAGATCTTGGCGTGGTAATTGAAGGTCCAGTGAAACATTTCGAGGATAACCAATCGTGTATTAAGGTGACGGAGGAGCCACGTGACAGTCGACGACTAAAGCACGTGGATGTCAAATTCAACTTTGTTCGCGAGCTAGTGAAAGACAAGCGCATCGATATCCGCTACATTCCATCGGAGAAACAGTTGGCGGATATTATGACTAAAGGACTGGCATCAACGGCCTTTCATCGTTTACGAGAAGCTTTAGGAGTGCAGAAATTGAGCAGGGGTGTTGAGTAACAATTTCAGTACCGGGTACATCAGCACAACCCTACCTGTGTGACAGCCCTGAAGCGGTAAAGCCATGACGTGGCATAACAGAGAACAAAAGCGCGCGACAGCCTTTCGCGCTAAAACTATTCTTTTTTTTATTCTGTGTACAACCTTCGTTGAATAAACATCTTTTCATTTTCGTTCTGTAAACGCGTTCTGTTTAATTACTGACCGGCCGAATTCCCTATTCTCAATACCCCAGGCTTGGAGCATGTTTAGAGGGGTTTTATCATGCACTACTATCCCCCCAATCTGATCAAAGTTGTAGCAGTATACGATAAACAGTCTCTCATAATGTGCAGCATGTTATGATAGTTACAGAGAGCGATACGTGAGAGATTCTCTCAATTTTCTCAGGATTCAATCCCTGTCCTCTACAAATTATTGTAGATTCCACCAAAAAATCCTCCAAAGATTAATTTAAGAATTCCTCCAGCAGAACTTCAAGCATTCCAATACAGATACTACCCACAATTTATCCAAGGATTCATCAAGTTCCTCCAGGGATTCCACAAACAATTCCTCCAAGAATTTCATCAGAAAGCCTTCAAAGATTTCAAGAGAAATACTGCAAAAAACAATCATCAAAACTTGATCAGCAGGAATTCCTTTAGAGATTCCACTTGTTATTTTTTGAGAGGATCCCCCAGGTTATCCTTTGGTTTTCCTCTAGAGAATCTTCAATAAATTCTTTTATAAACTCCACCAGTGTTTCCTCCAAAGATTCTTTCTTGTATCTCTGAAGGGACCCTACGAGACATTCGTCCTGGAATTTCTGCAGGAATTACTTCAATAATCCAATATATAAATTTCTCCGAGGATTCTTAAAAGAATTTATACATCAATTCCATCCAGTATTTCTTGAAGGATTTTTTCCCAGGAATTACCTTAGAGAATCTTTCAGAAACTCCTTCGGGGATTTCTTTAAAAGTTCTTCCAGAAATATATTAAGGAATCTCTCCAGGAAACTCTCTAGGAATTAATCTATTGATTTCTTTGGTGATACCTCCAAGACTTTCTAAAAATATATCTCCATGAATTTTTTTCAGAAATGAAAAAAAAAATCTTTTAGATCTACTTTAAATATCAGTTAACTCCCTGGAGGAATTTATGATTATCCTGAAGCACAATCCTAGTAACACCTTTGAAGTATCTTATGGTTGAACTTCTGGCGAAACTCTGGTAGATTTTTCTGGTGGTAATTCTAACGAAACTCTGGTGATGTTCCCAGTGATAACGCTAGAAGAATTCCTTTAAAAAATTCTCCCGCGAAAAATTACAGGTGATATAATTAGGGAAAATCTAGTTGAACTATCTGAAGGAATTACTAGTGGAATCTTTATAGGAAATTGTGGTCAAATCGCATAGGAAATTCGTTTTTGGATAATTGGAGTTCATCTTGGTGGCATCCACGAAGGAACTTCCCAGAGGAATTCCTTTTTTATATCCCAGGAGGAATTCCGAATAGAGTCACTGGATGATATACAGGTAGATTCCCAAATTACAGGTAAAACTATTATAATAAATTTCTGATAATATCGCTGGAGGGTTCCTGAAAACTCCCAATAATCCCTGGAGTTATTCCACGAGAAATTTCTTGCAAAATCCGGAGGAATCCCTTGAGGATTTCCGGGATTGATACCTTAAGGAAATGCGGGAGGCGCCCCATGATGAATTCCGCAAGGAATCCTTTGAAAAATCCCGGAAAGAATCTCTTGAGTAATGCCGGAGAACTTATAAGAAATTTATGATAAAATCCCTGGAGAAAATCTTGATAATCTTCTAGAATCGTTGGAGATTTTGCTGAAGGAATTCCTTGAGGATTGATTCCTTAAGGAATTTCAGGAGGTATCCCTTGAATAATTCCGGGAGGAATTCCTTAAGGAATTCCAGGAGGACTACCTTGAAGAGTTCTTTTATGAATCTCTTGAAGTATTCTCTAGAAGTTTGGGTAGTATCTCCTAATAAATTCCGAAAATATTTCATAATAAATTAACCCAGAATAACCCTAGAGGGATTCCTGAAGGAACCTTTAGAAGAATTCCTGATAGAATCCCTGACAGAACTTCTGATGGAACCCAGGAGGATTTATAATAAAGTTCCCAACGGAATCTATTGAAGAACTCCTTCAGATGGAATCCTTGGAAAAACTTGTGATGTTATCCCTTGAGTAATTCCTGATATAATCATTAGAGAAACTCTTGATAGAATTCCTGTAGAAATTCCAGGTGGAATCTCTGAAGGAACTCCTAATGGAAACCCTAGATGAACTCCTGAAAGTCCTTAGAAGAACTCCCTTGGGAACTCGTAATGGAATGCCAAAAACGACTTCTGTTGTTTTGCCCTGTAGGAATTCCTAATTGAATCCCTTTTGGAACTGATAAAATACTTAGAAGAGCTCCTGATGGAAATCCTTGGGAACTCCTATTGAAAGGCTCAGGGGAACTCCTGATGGTATCCCTATAGAAACTCTAATAGATTCCCAGGAGGAATACCAGGTGGAATGTCTAAAGAAAATGCTTATGAAACCCCTGAAGGAACTCTTCTTGAAATCTCCAGAAGAACTCCTGATGTAATTCCCAGAAGAGATCCTGATGTTATCTCTAGAAGAAACTTCTGATGCAATCCCTCGAGGATCCCGGTGAAATCTCTGAAGAAACTTTTGATACAATCGCTAGAGGAACTCCTGATGGAATCTCTAAGGGAACTTCTGTTAAAATTTCTGAAGAATTTAATGATGATTGCCGAAGGAATTCCCAATGGAATTCGGAGGAACTCCTGATGGAACCCTTGTAGGAAATCCTAAAGATATTCTTGCAGCAACTGATGAAATTATTGGAGGAACTCCTGATGAAATCCCTTGCAGAATTCTCTATGGAATTACTATAGGAACTCCTGATGAAATCCCTGGAGGAATTCCTGATAAAATTCCTGATGAAACTCCTGATAGAATGCCTAGAGAAATTCCTTATGATATCCCTAGAAGATCCTGATGTAATTCTTAGGTGACCTCCTGATATATACTCTGGAGGAAGTCCTAATAGAATCTCGGAAGAAATGCTAGCTGGAATCTCTGAAGGAACTCTTGGTGGAATTTCTGGAGGAACTCCTGATGAAATCCTCAGAAGAAAGTACTTCTAAAAGAATTCCTTATGGAATTCCTGATAGAGTCCCTGGAGGAACTCCTGATAGAATCCTTGGAGGAATATAAAGATATTGTTGGAGGAACTCCTGATAGAGTCCCGATAAAATCTCTAGATGAACTTCTCATGAAATTTCTGGAGGAATTCCTGATAAGTTTCCTGAAGGAACTTATGATAGTATCTATAGAGGAACTCCTGATAGAATCTCTTGAAGAATTTCGGGTGAAATCTCAGAAGAAACTCTTTATGGCATCCCTGGAGGAACTCCTGATGAAATCCTTGGAGGAAATTCTAAATATATTGTTGAAGAAGCTCCTAATGGAATAAATGGAGGAATTTCTGATGAAATTCATAGAATAACTGGAAGGAATTCTAGGTGGCATCTCTGAAGGAACTGCTGATGGAATCGCTGGAGAAACTTCTAATGGAATTGCTAGAGGTATTCCTGATGGAATCCCTGGAGAAGTTCCAATTGCTATCACTGAAGGAACTCCTGATGGAATCCCTGGAGGAATTTCTGATGGAACTCCTGTAAGAATCCCTAGAAGAATTCCTTATGATATCCCTAGAAGGAGTCTTGATGAAATTCCTCAAGGAATTCCTGATATGATCTCTGGAGGAAATCCTGATTGAATCTTTGGAGGCAATTCAAGTGGAATCTCTGAAAGAACTCTGGAGGAACTCCTGATACAATCCCAAGAAGAACTCTAATGGAAGCCCTAAAGGTATTCCAGATAGTGTCTCTATAAGAACTCTTGATGGAATCCTTGGAAGAACTCCTATCTATATATATTCTTGAAGGAATTCCTAATCATTGAAGGGACTCCTGATAAAATCCCTGGAAGAACTCCTGAAAAGTTTCCGGATAGAATCTCTAGAGGAACTCCTGATAATATTTCAAGAAAAAACATTGATGGGATTCCTCGAGGAACATCTGATTTAATCTCTTGAAGAATTCCAGGTGAAATTTCAGAAGGAACTCTTGATGGAATTCCTGGAGAAACACCTGATGAAATCTCCAGAAGCCCTAATGGTACTCCCGAAAGAATCCCTACAGGAGCTCCTGATGAAATCCCTGGCGGAACTCCTAAAGGAATCCTTCGAAAAATTTGTAAAGATATTCTTGAAGAAACTCTGGATGGAATCATTGGAGAAATTTCTGTTGAAATCCCGGAAAGCACTCCTGATGGAATCCATAGAGCAACGACGGACATGAAGTCATTCCAGGTGGAATGTCTGAAATATCTCCTGATAGAATCCCAGGAGAAACTTCTGATGAAATCCCTAGTTGAGTTCCAGGTGCAATCCCTGAAAGAACTGCTGATCGAATCTCTGGAGGAATTCCACATGGAATCCCTGAAGAATCCCTAGACGAACATCTGATGAAACCCCCAGAAGAATTATTGATGGAATTTCTATAGGAACTTCCGATGGAATCCCTACAGCTAGTCTTGATAAAAATTCTGAAGGAACTGCTGAATAAAACCTTCGTGAAATTTATGATTGAATCTTTAGAAGTTCTCCTGATGGAATGCCTGGATGAAATCGTGTTTAATTCCCTAGAATAACTCCTGATTCTTAAGGCCTACCTTAGCCGAGTGATCAAAGTCCGTGGCTACAAAACATAACCATGCTGAAGGTTTCTGGTTGAAAATTTCTGGTCGGTCCAGTATCTCTTCGTAATGGAGATTTCCTTGACTTCCCTGGGCATAGAGCATCATCGTACCTGCCACACGCTATATGAATGCAAAAATGGCAACTTTGGCAAAGAAAGCTCTCAACGATTCAATCATGAGTTCCACAAAGGATCATATCAGGGTTTCCATTAGGAATATCTCTAGGGATTCCATCGGAAGAGTTCTTTCGGGGATTACATCAGGAGTTCATTCAGGGATTCCACTAGCAATTATATGAGAAGTTTCTCCAGCGATTCTCTGAAGGAATTGAGATTCACCAGGGATTCAATCAAAAGTTCCTTCAGAAATTCCACCTGGACTTCTTCCAGAGGATTATACATTGTACATTGCAGGAGTTTCTCTAGGGATTACATTAGGAATCCTTCTAGGGATTTTATCAGGAGTTCCTTCTGATTTCATCAGAAGTACCTTCAAGAATATTATAAGTTTCTGTAGAAATTCTTTGTGGAGTTTCTTCAGAGATTCTACCTGGTATTCCTACAAGAATTCTATCAGGAGTTTCTCTGGGGATTCCATCATAAATTACACCAGGGATTGCGTCAGAAGTTCTTTCGACTATTCCATCAAAAGTTTCTCTTTGGATTTCATCAGGAGTCTTTCAATTGATTGCATAATGAGTTCCTCTAGAGATTATGTCAGGAGTCCCTCGAGTAATTATATCAGGATTTTTTCAAGGCATATCATAAGGAATTCCTCTATGGGTTTTATCAGTATCTCTCCAAAGAATTCATTAGGTGTTTCCGTAGGTGTTCCATCAGGAGCTCTTCAAGGGAATTCATCAGGAGTTCCACCAATGATTTCATTTGGAGTTCCTTCAATAATATCTTTAGGAATTCCTCCAAGGATTTCATCAGGAGTTTTTATAGGGAATCTACAAGGAGAACCTTTAGGGTTTCCATTAGAGTTCTTCTGGCGATTTCATTAGGAGTTCCTCCAGGAATTTCATCAATAGCTCCTTCTGAGATACCACCTGGAATTCTTACAATTCTATCAGGAGTTCCTCCAGAGATTATAACAGGAGTTCCTCGAGAAATTTCATCAGGACTCCTTCTAGGAATATCATAAAGAGTTCCTCTACGGATTCTATCAGGAGATCCATCAGGAATTCCTCCTGGGATTCCTTCGGGAATTCCTCAAGAGATTACATCAGAAATTTCTTCGCAGATTCCATCTGGATTCCACCTGGATCTTCTCCAGGGATTACATCGTAAGTTCTTCTAAGGTTTACATTATGAGTTCTTCTGGGGAATACATCAGGCGTTCTTTTACGGATTTCATCAGGAGTTCCTTCAAGGGTTTCATAAGAAGTTCCCTTAGATATTCCACCTAGAATCCCTCCGGGGATTCTATCAAAAGTTTCTATAGGAATTCCATCAAAAGCTCCTTCAGATTCCAGCTGGAATTCCTACAGGGGTTCTTTCAGAAGTTTCTTTAGGCATTCCGTCAGGAGTTCCTTCGGAGATTGCACCTGGAATTTCTTTAGAGATCATATCAGAGAGGAAGGAATTCTTCTTGGGATTTTATAAGAAGTTCAGCCAGGCATATTATCAGCAATCCCTCCAGGGATTTCATCAGGAATTCCTATAAGGATTCCGTCCGGAGTTCCATCGGAGATTCTATTGGGAGTTCCTTCAGGGATTACATCAGAAGATCATCTATGGATTATTGCAGGAGTTTCTCTAGGGATTACATTAGGAATCCTTCTAGGGATTTTATCAGGAGTTCCTTCTGATTTCACCAGAAGTAACTTCAAGAATATTATAAGTTTCTGTAGGAATTCTTTGTGGAGTTTCTTCAGCGATTTTACCTGGTATTCCTACAAGAATTCTATCAGGAGTTTCTCTGGGGATTCCATCATAAATTACACCAGGGATTCCGTCAGAAGTTCTTCCGAGTATTCCATCAAAAGTTTCTCTTTGGATTTCATCAGGAGTCTTTCAATAGATTGCATTAGGAGTTTTACAGGGATTCCATCAGAAATTCTTTCTTTTGAAATACTTCTTATATTTCATTACAAAATCCTCCTGGGACTCCATCATGAACACTTTCTGGGATTCCATCAGAAGTTCTGTTAGAAATTCTATCAGGAATTCTTCTAAAGGTTCCTTCAGGAATTCCTCTAGGGCTATTCTAGGTTTCATCAGGCTATTTGCTACGGATTCCTCCCGGAATTTACGGATGGATTCAACCAGAATTTTCCTTCAGGGGTTTCTTTTTTGAGAGAATTCTTCAAGGGATTCGCCCAGGAATTCTTCAAATGAGTCCTCCCGGAATTAATCGAGGGATGCCTCTAGAAATTCTTCAAGGAATTAATATCTCCAAGGATCGTCAATGGTTATCAGGAATTCCTCCTGAAATTTAACCAGAAATTTCTTATTAGGATTTCATCACCGGAATAACTCTAGAAATTCCTTCCGAAATATCTCAAGGAAAAAAATAAATCATAAAGCCTGATTTGCTACTGAAAAGGAATCGCTAAAATAATTTCTCGCCGATTCCTTGCAGAAATTTTCTACAGCGACCCATTTGAATTGACATTTCTTTTCAACTGCATACTGCGCTCAGAAAAAAGCGCATTCTTGATCGATTCCTTGCAGAAATTTGCAATGCATCAAGATAGGCCGAGAAATTACTTGTCAGCAGCGAATCAGGCTTAAAGCATGATCTATCAAACTTTTGAGTGATGTAATTCACCAAGCATGTATAATAGGAAAATCACTTGGTTTTGCACTGATATAGCTGAAAAAGTATCAGCATACTTTTTGCATGTAAGAGCAAGTAAGAATACTTTTCGGAATCAATATTGCCTATGATGACTGAGATTTATTGCGAGCTGCAAAATCAACATGGCTGCCAAAATGAATGACGGGCTACTAAGCCTTAAGTGGTAATTTTGTTTTTCTGTAGAGGATCCTTAATACACAAAGGGTCCATAACCGGCATCGATTCCCTATGCTGTTTCGCTACAGAAAAGTAAAAAATTGACAGAAATAGTCTAGAAATGTTCTACAGCGAGCTCCTTTTGAAATGACATTTCTGTTCAACTGCGTGCAGCGATCAAAGACCATTCTTGACCATTTCTTGCAAGCAATTTCCCACGCATCTAGAAAGGCGATTACTTTTCTTTTCAGATGCTTAGCTCCCATTAGACGCTATTAGCCCTGTCTAGGCGTAAAATGATCGTACAAGCAATACCTATTCGCCGAGTGTCATATAAAACTGAAACTGTTTCATACTTTTGTTATAGATTTTTTCTTAAAAAAAGTCGCGAAAGTTCGTGCTCATTAAAAAAAATCGTATGTTCTTTTATAGCTTTTCAAATGTCTTCTTGATGTTAGAAAGTGTTTTGTACAAACATGAGCATGAGTCCCTGTTATCCTGTTTTGTTGTATGCAATGTCAAACAGTAGGCGAGGATTATTTTTTCTCCAAGAAGAACCTCCCAGTATTCTAAGATAATTCATATGATTTGAATGTGACTCGGTCCAGATGATCTAAAACCAAACTTACCGTAAATAATATGTGAGAACTTTTTTTACAATACGAGCAAAACATTCTTCACAACTTTTGCAACACTTTTTCGAAACACTGAAATTTCTACTTTCTCATTTGTTATGAAAATGCATGTCAAAACAAAACACGAAGAACAAGAACTGCAAACCTGCACATTAATTTGGAAACGCTCATTTCTTTTTCTTGATCGGTATGGGTGAGAATTTAAGTTTATTTTGCATGGATCAGGTTTAGCGTGTTGTTTTCATAGCGTTTTTCACATTAAACAAAAGTTTGTTTGATAACAGTGCCAGTTGTGTAAAGATTGTTTTCTGAAAAAAAAATAACGATAATGTAATTTTGGTTTTGTTCCAATACATTACAGTAATAATCAATTTAGTTTACGTTCAATCAATGTGATAAAATCGTGGAATCGGATACGATTATGACCACACTGCCGACTGAAAGTAAAGTGCCCAAAGTCCGGTGCACTGTGTGCCGCGAGGAGCACCTCAAAAAGGAACTGCAGCAACACCGACAGGTGTTCCCAGCGAACCGAGCCGTGTTCCGGTGTTCCACCTGTGATGGGGACTATCTTAGCAAGGAGGAATTGTGGGATCACCAGGATCTTTGTGCGGTAAGTTGCAGACCATGGTTAAACATAACGTTCAGTAGGCCATGCAATCCTTGGAAAACTGGTTTTTGGACTCTAGCGATTCCAATTCTTATATTTAGTATTTAATCAAAGTAATCCTTGAACCACTTTTACATTGAAAAGGGCGTTATATGCATTGGGCAGGCTTACGATCAAAAATATATTAATATTTTTACCCTCTAATGTAAAATACAGTGATTCAAATTCATATTCGTGCAGGACACAGTTTTAACATCGAGTTAGTAAAAAAACATTCTACTGATTTATGAATTCAATATATTTTATAAATTTTTAAGGTCATAAGCGTTATCTATTGTTCGACAATCATAAACTTTTTCCATTCATTTTCGTATACCTATCAAGCGTGTGCTAGAATAAGGGCGTAAGTCGCATGGTCGATTTCTCTTCATCGATCCTCTCTTCTGTGAATAAAGACGACAAGAAGCAAGTTTGTCAGCATTTTTTCACCTCATGACGCAAGACTCCATTGCTGCCTAGCGTTCTGGAGTGAAAACATGCTAGCAAACCCGCATCTTGTCATTTTTATTCACAGAAGAGAGGATCGATGAGGAGAAATCGATCATGTGACTTACGCCTTTATTCTCGCACACGCTTGCTATATAGAATTCGAGAGGGATTCGCGATAAGGGCCTATCTGACAAATCAACTACAATGAGAAAATAACCAATGAAATTCTCATGTGCAATTTTTAATCCCAATTGGAGAAAATATACTCAAACTTTAACCTTTCCACTTTAATACACATTTCATAAACCTAGTTTTAAAATCCTCATCAATACCACACACTTCTTCTACAATTCCCCTAGCTTCTCCTTACTAAAAAAATATTATGAAGTTTCGCCTTAAACGCACTCAAGGATGCCAGTATCGCCCAATGTTATGAGCCTGTAATCGATATTATTTTCAGTGTCGCCTATTACTTTTGCGCCGTGTTTACATTCTGGTTTCAATTAAGCCCGCCATGTACGCCTTGTTTATTTTTTGTTTGCAGTGTCGCCGTTTACTCTCGCCATGTTTTGATTTCAGTTTCAGATGCGCCCATCACTTTGATAAACAAAAACAAATGACATGAGGTGAAGTTTCGTCTTCTACAAATTTGCGTTTTTTGAATAGTTAAATTATCGATAGGGAAAAAGATCAAGTGCAGTGAATAGACAATCGAGCTACAATTTCAACGCTATATTTTCTTAAATTGTGTACATTTTGTCAGTTTCGCCTGATTCGCGAATCTTTCTAGAATTGGAATGATGGAACAGTATTGAATTCGTGTCTAGAATTTACCCTCCATATTCCTATTGAACTTCGAACATACGACACTTAAAACTAAACCTTAATGCTCTTTATGATTGCTCAAGTGCTTAAAAATGTTGTTCAGAAGTTTTTTTGTATATTTGAAAAAAAAAATATAATTAAAACTTAAACAAATTTATAAAAAATATATCACGTTTTCAATGATTTTTGTTAAAAATTCCAATAATTCTAACTAAAACGTACAGTTTTGTTGCTGGATCTGTTGTAATCAAGGGTGGAACTGGCGGCTCTTTACTGCTACCCCTACGTGTCGCTGGTTCTAAAAAGTAAACAACCATACAAAATTCCGACCAAACAATGGTGAAGGCGTAATCGATTTTCTAGAAAACATCCATTTTGGGAATTACGCCGAATTTGCTGATTAAATTGCCAACAGCGCACTGCAGTAGAACGTAGCAAATAACTGCTTGCAAACAATATCTTTCAAGCGCACCGATTACCTCTAATTTTGCGAACAATATTTTTTACTTTTCCGCGTTAAGCCTTAAAACTGGTTCTGGACTTAGGTTGGCGGCTTTTCAATTTTACTCCCATTTGACAGCCGCCCTCCACCCTTGGTTGTAATAGGGACATTAGTGAGTACTGAAAGAGTTTCGGTTCACAACATAATTTCAGCATAATTTTAAAAAATATGAAATGTTTTTTTTTTTCGAGGTCTACCAACATTTTGTTCTTAACAATAGATTAAACTTGTTTGTAAAAATAATCTTAATAGGGTCCTAAAGCCCTGTCCCAATTTTAGTGCCAAACGCTTATGTTTAGGCCAATAACACATGTTTACTCAATTTTCTAATGTTTTCCTTTAGTTTGAGTTCAAAAAACATTGTTTTAGGTTATTTTTGGATTTTGGCTTAAACTCACGGCCCGCATTTAGAACGGAAAAGAAAAAGAAAATCGACAATAAAAGAAGACCGTGGATAAGTCCATGGGTTGCAGTGTTAAAACAATAGAGATAGAAAACTATGGTCTAATCCATTGGTGTACTAAATTCACTCGGTCTGAGAATTGTGACACTTGAGCGGGGCACGCTCCCGTATGATCACCACGTGATCTGGACCCGCTCTAGTGTCAAAATTATTCGACCGAGTCAGTTTAGTACACCAATGGATAAGACCATAGAGGACGAATGTCGCTGCTGTTCCCTTTGTTCTCGCTCAGGAACATGTCGGGTACATAAGTGTCAAACTGCATACACGGAGAAATATTTTTACCTAATTTTTGAGTTTACTTTACCCAAAATTAAGTATATCAATTATAGTTTCAACCCAAAATCTCTCGGTTTTCTCTTTCTCCCACACGAATGTTGTCAAAAATAGAGAGAGCTGCATCTACCCAATGGGGATACTTTGGCCCAATTAGCCAAATTTGGGTAAATGCAACTTTTCTTATGTTTGGGTCGAAAGAACTCAATTTTGCGTTAAATCAACCCAAAATTGAGTATATTTTTTTAATGGAATTAAAGCCAAACTACCTAGTGGGGACCTTGGAAATTTATCCAAAATTGAGTTATTGGGCTCAACTACGGAATTGCGTTGAAACAACCCAAAATTGAGTTGAATTCCGTCTCCGTGTACTTTTTTGCGTTGACATTTATAGCCCCGCCTATCTCCGCCAGCAAAAGATGTTCTGGCAGCGACGCCAGCGAAATTCTTCCTCTATACACTGAGAAAAATCTACACGTCAAGGTCGTGTGTTTTACTTATAGATTTGCGCAATGAGGTAAACCACATGATTTGAGTGTGGTAGCCATATGGATTTTATCATTGATTTCACGGTATAATAACATGTGTATCAACATTAGGTTGTCATGTGAAACAAACATGAATTTCCAAATATTAAATCATGAAAACCAACTGATTTGCTTATTGAATTCGAAATGTAGTAGCTTTAGATAGTCATGTGTGATAGAACATAAATGTCATGGGACTGAAAGAAGAAATTTGGTAGAAAAACTTTTGCTCCCCAAAATATGGATCCGAGGCTCCTCTGCTTGTCGCAAGCTCTCTTGATTTTTTTTTTCAAACCCGTGAGCCAGCAACAAGCGGGCGCCACAAATCCATAATTTGGGAAGCCAGGGATAAGCATATTCCATTTTTTTCGAAACTGAAAGCCAGGAAAATCTGTTAGTGGAATCCGATTTTTCTACTAAACTATACATTATAATCAATGTTTTCTTATAGAAAGGTAGAATTCTCGTATATCGGTCAACTTCACTAATAAAAGAAAAATCGAATTCACAAATTTTCATCTAACACTTTCAGCTTCAAAATTTGCTTCTTCTCTTTGGAAGCATGATGATGACTGTCGTTCGACACGAGGTCCAACCGCAATTCAGTTCACTATGCATCCCATGGGTTGATGATCTATGCGTCCATAGGTTGACACATACGAATCTGAAGAGAAAGCTTCGGGAACTTATGTGGAAAAAATATGGAATCCCTGTTGTCGGTTGATGAATCAATCCATGAAGCAAAACACAGGAATTTAATGTGTAACACACACGAAGTTTGCAAGAAAATCATAGCAAATCGATATGGACGTTCATGAATAAATCCATAATTTTAAACACACAGATCGAGCGTGTGGATTTTTATCAGTGTAGATCGTTGCACGCCTGACCTAACCTCGAAACTCCATATAAAAAAAATGTCAACAATTCCAGCAGTGAATGTCAACTCCATATAAAAAAAAATCTAAACAATTCCAGCAGTGAGTGTCAAAGAGCAGGACAGTCAATTGAGCGTGATGAAAGAGGGACAAAGAAGGAGAATTTATCGTGACGTCACCATGCACTCTTCTATAGTTTATTACCTCTATTATTAAAACTAAAACCCCAGTGGTGTTTTTGTCGACTAACCGAACGTCAAACATGATCAAGAGTGTCAAGGTTCATTTATGGACCCAATTTTTAAATTAAAGTTCAAACATATTGAGGATTTTGCCCTCTAATAGACTCACACCTAAATAATTTTGTCCCACCAAAATATTCTCCCACCATGTTTGCCATATATTGGATGGTGTCGTAGCTAACAAAACTAACAAGTAACGCACATGTAACGCATTATGTTGGATTGTACATTGAATGCAAGGTGCGTGCTTCTATGAAAGTGCCATATAAACTGACGTGTGCGTATTTATTTTTCCACGTTGAAAATGTGCACGAGAATCTATTCCTTAACTAAATGAACAATAATATAGCCGTTATTTGAGCGGGAAAAATTGCTAAAGTAATTGCAATAACATGCTCTTTCGTGTTATTGAACAAAAACAAGATTTCATTAAAATTTTAGGACCCAATTACGAACCTTGTTATTCAAAAAGTTATCCTATGTCCTCTGTCAAAAGCACCATAATCAAATATATTCAGCATTCTTTGAATTATACCAACAAAATTGATCCCCATTTATTAAAAAATGACTGAAATAAATCCTGCTGTTTTTATCATTTGAAATAAAGAATATGCTGAACATAACGGCAATAACTTTCCTACTATTCAACCAGAAACCATGGTAGTCGGGTTCAGAATAAGCAGAATAAGTATCATCTCTAGTACTGCATTTGGTGTCTTGGTACTGCAAAAGGTACCCAAGTTTGACAGATCGCAGTACACTTTTCATGGCATTCTAGATTTTGCGCTATTACGTTATGTGCCATAACATTTTGGGCAACTTCAAGGAACATGGAGTTCTTTATTTTGTCTTTGATTCAACTCTATAATAGTGTATGGTAGTAAAAAATAATATTCAGGCGGTATTCAGTAGTAACATCAACTATGGATTTCCTTTGTCCATTTAAGAGCCGAAATAAGAGATTTCAACGACAAATTTTGGTTTGGGATTATTCACAGATGTTGTATCAAACAAGCCAGGTAAGGTACCGTGGGGTAAGTGGATACAGAAAAATCAATAGTTAACTTCATCTTTATGTCAAGCTAACGTGAATATTGTAATTGAAACTTTTTTCTGTGCATAATAAATGAGGGACTTATACACTTGAAATAGTCATTTGTTTCGATTTTACTGATTACTATGTATTGAGTATGAGGGACTTGACAATTTGGGCTACATGATCCACTTGCCCCACCATGGTGGGGGATCACCAATGAAAAAAAAAACCTATTCTCAAAACAAATTCGTATAGTAAGAAAGATATTACTTCCATTCTTGTTATTAGTACTATGCAACATGTCTTGAAAGTTTTAACATAAAAATAATCTTCATTTTACCAAAATATTATGAAAAATATTAATACATTAGTTCACACCACTTCGAACAAAAAAATGCATTGTAACTCAAATATTGTGGAGAAAACTCATCCATTTCATACACTTAAGTTATACAGCAGTATTGTAGGATTACTGCTAACGATGCTTCCGAAAGAAACTCAGATTTGTATATTGAGCTCTTTAGCATTACAGCCTAGATAAACCACCCACATTTTTGTTTGAATTTTGCGAGATATATTTTTTTATATTTTTCATACCAGAGAAAATATTTTAAAAAATTAGGTGGGTTAATTGAAATTTTCCTTGGTCAGTTTGACAAATATAAGCTAGGAATGAAATAAAGTTAAAGGAAAACAACATTTGCGGATAACAAAACTTTTCAAAATCCGCGTAAGTAGTCTGCCGATTTACTTGGATCAAGCATTATATCCACTTACCCCATCCCATTAAAAAGTAGGGGGAAGTGTACCATGTCCAATATATCAGCATTTATTCAAGAAATGACATATTTTTCATTATGATTAATTAGATTAGAACTGAAATGTTCACCATTTGTTGAAAAAATTATTAGTATTCGTTTTTAGGCCGAGATACAAAGGATTTTTGATTGACAGAAACAATTTTGAAATGAATTGATGATTGCAGTTAACATGTTTGATTGTGTTGGTGTACGTATAGTATCAGTTTTGAACTAGTATTAGTGTGACCTCAAGAATATAACCTAAAAACGAAGCAATGGTTAATTTTAATTTTTAGTTTTTAATTCATACTAAAGTGTAGTAAACTTTGTGGGATTTTGTTTTTGAGCAGATGCTACATGTAGTAAAGTACAACGTTTTTTATTCATATCACCCATAAAGAGAATACCAGACTAATCGCAAAATTACACTACAAATTTTGTCAAATAACAGCACCTTCATGATTTGTGCAAATTGTCGCGTAATCGATTAGATTCCATGCATTTTCTTCATATGCATGATTGTATTAATTTTAGGCGTCACTCTGAATAGATTGTTCTTTACGTGCAGAATCACTCTGCACTCTGAATGGAAATTTCTTAACGTGCACTGCAGTCACTGCTCATGTTCGAAAGTAGTAAGTACTACATGTTCGAAAAGTTTTTTATTCATACCAAAAGTGTAGTGAACTTTGTGGATTTTGTTTTTGAGTAGATGCTACATGTAGTAAAGTTCAAAGTTTTTTTATTCATATTGTCGCACCGCCACCAAACCGGATCGCGCCAGTGAGACTCGCGACGCGCCTCAACTCGCGCGATTTTGAAATCAGTTTTTTAGTGTGGCGCTGCATTCTTACGATTTTTATGAACACAGCGCACTATTCACATATTAGCTGCGACGCACGGGGCCCGAGAAAACAATAATTATAAATAAATGTTGGTCTTGATTTCTACCGGATACATAATATCACCCAAATGCGCACTCTATTGTTGCTTGTGGTCCACTTCCTGGGATGGGGCAGAGGTATTTCTTCCGTGTGTCCTGGCTATAGAGCCTTGACTTAAGCGTCATTACTCGCTTTCTGAAACGAAAAGAAATCTGACTCCCTCCCGTATTGCAATTATTTATGATATATGTATTTAAAATAATTCAATCTTTTGTCAGACTTGTGCTAGGGGCTATCCATTAAATATGCGAAACAATTTTAAAGATAAAACCCCCATGCCAAAGTTAATCATGGAAGTTTCCAGGTGGTTCTGCACCCTACACTGAGAAAATGAAATACTCAGAAGTGTGTTCCTTCCACTCAATTCCGGGGGTTCGTGCGTTAACCTAATTTTGAGTTGATGGGGTAGAAGTTGTTTTCAGTGGAAGCCATGCGAAAAATTACCTACTGGCTAAGTTTTTTCACTCAACCGGCAGATCAAATTACTCAACATCCAGTAGGGTCGGTGTTCCCTTAGTGGACAGTCCCCTATAGTCGCACTAGTGGCTTTTTACGGCCTTTTTGCTATAAATCTTTTCAAAATATTTTTTGACATGAAGGTCAGGAGCTATTTATCTAAGTACCATTGATACACAGCTTGATTTCGTTCAAAAAATGATCGAAATAATTGGTTTTGCTTAAAATTTGAGCTCCCTTGCGCCTATACTTAACCTATTGTTCCTACTACTGAGAGAAACTATTTTTTATTATACAAAATAATTGATGAAATAAGAACTTTTTTACATCAATCGAAAGCTTTTGATCCACACTGTGTAGGAAAAATATAAAAACTTTGTAAAATACGATTTTGATAAGTATTTTTCCAACGCCGTGATGCTAGTGCTACTATAGGAACAGGAATTAGAAATAGTGCTACTATAGGCACATGTATTCCTATAGTGGCACACGCGATAATAAATACAAACATTTGAGTTTTCGTAGTTTT
>NW_018734955.1:56035-111218 GCF_002204515.2 Aedes aegypti | reverse complement strand
TACTTAAGTGAAAACAATTGATATATTTCACTGAATATGTGAAATAACGTTTTGAATTCATGCGTAAACCTTTGAGACCATTGAGAACATTACGATAGGTAAGATATTTCTGAGATTTTTCAGCCATTATTGCATAATAGAGCGAAAAATTGTTAACCTGTCAACTGTTACTCCGTAACAAGTTGGCGGCGTACAATCTTATTTTAATATTTTCAGTGGAAAAAAGTTGCGTATAATAATTTCCTGTACCACTTCTTAGTTGTCCTCTGTGACAGTTTCAAACTGCAATAAAAAAGTTTTAGAATTAATTCGACGTAGACCTAAAAATAACTAAATTTAAACACCGTCAATTTTCTTGTCAGGTGGGGCAAGTGAAAAGTTTATCATTAGAGATTGAATTTGTGTTTTCTGTTTAAGTAGCCATAAGTAAACATGGTTCGCGATTATCATAGAAAAACATAACGTGCTGATAATTCAAGAAACACTATACTCAAGCGTTAAAAGCCATTAGAAATCGTGGAACTTCTCTAAAAGATGTTGCCAAACATTACAATATTAATACTTCGGGCAGCCAATTAAAAGGAAGACTTTGACTGAAAAGTTGCAATATTAGAGAACACACGGAAATCTCGTGGAATGTCTATGTAAAGCTAGTTCAAAACATAAAAATGGGATATAGGTCTATCCACATAAAAAAGATTCGAAATACGTTATTGAAGGATTCCGTTTGATTTCTCCCGAAGAGTTATCCGACGTCATATCCAACTTTCTCAAAAACAAATAACGAGCGGTGGGAATTATACAGAGCAGAAATGCAATTGCTGTCCTATAATGTAAGAACTAACATTGGAAATGTTGCAGTTATAATGTTGTCGAATCATTTCAACTAACATAACTGAACAGAAGAAAATTCAAATGAAAAGAATAACATTTTCTTTGTTTACATATTACTTATGTTATTGTTCATTGGGAAGCCTTAACAAATGTTAAAGCTTATAGAAATCGTGGATATAACTGTTTGTTTTTGAATTTATTGTTCAAAACGGTAAACTCTTCACTTGCCCCACTTTTGGGGCAAGTGAAAAGTAAGGAGACATTTTTCAAAAACTTTTTCTGTATTTTTTTCTTCAATTTTTCATAAAAATCAATTTCAGCATGCTGCTTATATTTGGTGGGAGTCAAGCTAAAAAATATACACGACCTCATTTGTTTCAATTTAAAGTCTCTAGAATTTGAAGAATCTCAACTATGCGAATTCCATTACCCACTTGCCCCACGGTACCTTAGTTGAAAATGTATTTTTTCTGTATTCTACGCAGTTTTGTGAATATATTGTAGTTCTTTGAATTGCTAACAATCAAAAATTCAATGTCAATTATTTGGTTACACTAATAGATCATCATACAATAAAAAATCTATAGGTTATCGCGATAAATTTCAAGTTATCTACAAATTACTGCCGGTTAGATTTTTTTTAGGACTTGCTCCGGTGTTTTGAGTACTACAAACCAAACAAGAGTTCCCAAAAATATTTCAAAAATCTGACATGAATCTAGAAGCCCATACGTTTCTGTAGGTGCCAAAATTTTACAAATCGGACATAGGACATCCGATATATAGAGGGTTGAACTTAGCGTTCCAACTGATTTTGAGGCTTCGTCCTCGGTGTGTTAATTCGAAAACCGTAAGTCTTGGGATGTTGGTGTGTTCTGCAAATTTGTGTGACTTCTGAAAATGAAGAACTTTGTAAAACAGACCAACAACCCAATACTTACCGTTTTTGAATTATATAAAAAAGTCTCTCGGTTACTTACTTCTGTTTTTGAACAACACTCTGAAACTCTATGGAAAATTACTGCAATGTAATAATTCCTTTACAGGCAAAACTCCAAGTTATTTGTAGTTAGTCATCCAAATTTCAGCCAATTCGCACTACCAGAAGCTTTGAGCATTTTGTATGGAAAAACAGCATTTGGTTACTAACTTATGCCACAGACTGTACCTGGAGTAATTATCTGAGCAATCTATTTTAAAAATTGCTGGACAGGTCCCTGAATGATTGCATGGAATATTCGCAGAACGAAATCTTGAAGCAATTGGTAGGGGAAATTTTGAAGGAATTTCGGCAGAAGTGGCTTTAATTACTACAGGGGAAATTGAAGTAAAAACTCAAGCAGACATTTCAGTACGAATTAATGAAAAAATCAGTACGATTTAATGAAATGTTTGTAGGTTTTCATACAGACTTTAACATTGGAAACTTTGTCATTCTTTACCTAGGAGTTTTTGAAAAGATTTCCCGGAATACCAATAGAAGAAATCAGTGGAAGAATTACCGGAAAAATCGCTGATGGAATTTCTAAAGAAAGTCTTGTGCAGACTTACGGTTAAATTTTCGGAAAATTTTCGTGAAAAATAATAAATTTATCAAAGTTTAACTGATGAAAGATTTGTGACGAAAATTATATAGAAATTGGTTAAGGTATTTTTGAGGAAATCAATGGAGGAATTCTTGAACTCATGGAACATTTTCTATAGAAATTTGTTGATGGATTCCTGGAATCCTAGGAAGAGTTTCTGAAACTGCGGAGGAATCATGATGAGAAAATCTATCTTGACTTATCAAAAGAATTTTCAAGATTTTTTTGTTAAATTGCTTTGAAATTCTGCATTTTTAATTCGCGAAGTGAAATATTTTTATTTATAACTAGTGGTCCCGGCAAACTTCGTCTTGCCATCAAGTAGGCTGTTGGAAAACGACTTGAATCACCCCATACAAAATGACAGTTCCGTTCATTTTCGTTTTTTCGACTTTCCTGGTGAATATCCTTGGTTTTATATACACACAAACACGTCGGAACACTTGTCGAACGAAGTGGAGAAAGAATCATCCAAATCCGTAGACCCGTTCATAAGTTATTTCGTGACATACAAACAACATTCCATTTTTATTTATATAGATTACAAACAGAGCAATCTCTCAACAAGCTCCTGGGTGCTTTTTTCCACATATCCGACTAGAAAACTTAAAAGAGAAACTCCTTCTAAGATTAGAGAAGATCTGTGGAAAATGATAAACTTTCAATTTAAATAATAACAGTAGGTTTTCACGTAAATCATCTTGTAAATCCGTTTACGGTACCAGAAATTGATTCAAAGATATCAAATCAAAATCATGGAATCAGAACTGAAACGAAACAGAATCGAAATCATGGTATCGGAATCATGAAAACCATGGAATTAAAATTGTGGAGTAGAAATTATGGAATCAATATCAGAGAATGGAAATCATGGAATTAAAATCATGATATCGAAATCATATAATAAAAACACGAAATAGAAATCATAAAATCTCAATTATGAAACCGAAATCGTGAATCCGAAATCACGAAATCGAAATATGTTAACAATGTCAGAAATTAATCCAGAGAAATCAAATCGAAACTTCAACTGAACGTAATCGAAATTATGGAATCAAAGTAATAAAATCGAAATCAAGGAATCAAAATCAGGGGATCACAATTCTGGAATCAATTTCCTGGAATCAAAATTATGGAATCGAAACCAATAAATCTTAATCATGGCATCGAAATCATGAAATCGAAATCAAAATCATGGAATCTAAATCATAATATCGGAAACATGTAATCGAATTCGTGGAATCGGAATCAGGGAATCGAAGTCGTTAAATTGAAATCATGAAATCAAAATAATAAAATTCAAATCATGGAATCGAAATTATAAAAAAAGAAAACGGATCAGAGTCGAATTCAAGTTTAAATCGATCTTGAGATTCCTTGCTATTGTCTTTGAAGCTTGTAAATGAACAACAATTATCTCATCCACTCGCGATCGGGAATCACCCGTCATTATGCGATCGCTCACAACAGTTAGAACGATTAGAATTAGTGACAACGAAATTTGCCTTGCCACACACATCACTTCTCATTTCCGGGCCGGGATCTTTTGCAATCGACCCCTCCGGGTCGCCCATTGAAGCTATTGCTTCACCATGACTCTGCACAAAAACCTGAACACTGTGTGCCTTATTATGGGGTATTAGATTTATGTTTCGGGCAAATTATCCGGGCATCGGCGTCAGAAATTCCTCCCACCGTCTGAATGACGCAAAGAAAAAAAAAGGCGCAAACTTCTGGGGGCTTGCGAAAAAGGATTTGCAGCAAACAAACCAGTTCCCAGTGGTTGTGGCATTCTGCGAGGCCTTCCGAGGTTCAGTTCGCGGCTCTTCGCGATCAGTTGCGCATAATGATTCGATCAGGAGGGACCTCCAACCAAACGGTGCTGCTGCTGCTAGTTCTGGCAACGATTACCTTCGTCGCCGGTAGAGCAGTGAGGAAGACCGTAGATAACTCCGATCGGAGTCGAACCGTGAGTATTGCAGTTGATCTTGGGTTTTGATTGATGGTAATTGATCACCTTTTTTATCGAAGGAAGACTACATCACACAATACGAGATCAATACGGAACGCTACCGGGTCACCACGGACGATGGCTACCAACTGATAGTGTATCGATTGCTTCCGCAAGTTCCAGCTCAGGGTGCGGTCCTTATCCAGCACGGAATTCGTCAATCGTCTGCCGGTTGGCTGAACCTGGAAAAGAATCTCCCAATGCAGCTCTTGGAAGCCGGGATGGAAGTTTGGCTCGGAAACTCTCGGGCATCGCCCGAATCTGCCGGTCACCTGACCTTCTCCAACGACTCAAGTCAGTTCTGGGACTTCAGTTTCCATGAAATTGGCTTCTACGACCTGGCGGCTATGATAGATGCCGCCTTGGAGATCTCTCAGCGCAAACAGCTCCACCTTATCGCCTACTCCGAAGGAGCTTCAGCTGCGCTTACTCTGCTCTCGGAACGTCCCGAGTACAACGCCAAGATGACGTCCGTGAATCTTCTCGCCCCGGCTGCCTTCATGGCCAACAGTCAGTTCAAACTGGTCGCGTTGCTGTTCAACAAATTCCGATTTATCTTACCGATGTCGGTCGACCAGATCCTGATCAATAGCAATCAGCTGTCGAAGAACTCCCGGAAACAGTTGGAGCACTACCAGCAGTTGATCCTGTCCGGGCAGTTTCGACGATTCGATCACGGTCCAAGGAGGAACATGGAGCGATACGGAAGTCGCGATCCTCCAAACTACGACCTCTCGAAGATCACTCGGCCAGTGGTTCTACACTATGGCGGCCGGGACAGCACGGTCCACCCAAAGGACGTCGAACACCTCAGTACCCAGCTGCCGAAGGAAACGGGCGTCCAGTTGATCGAGTACGACCTGTTGGACCACGGCGACTTTTCGTCTAGGACGGAAGCCGCCAGTAACGTCTACCCTATGGTCGTTGAGGACATCGTTGCCAAGTCCAAACAAATAGAGGAAGTAACGGTAGCGAAGGAGGCCCTAATGAGTGAATAAGTGCGAGTGCGAATAAATTATTGATTAGCAAACTAATCCGTCGTGAGGAAGTTAGGTTCATTTAGGCTAAACCGGTTTGAGAGAAGTCCCCTCGTTTGGATGCATCGCCTTTTAGCAGAGATGCGGAAAAAGTGGAATAACGTTCTCGAAGGCCCGCTTGATGCGCGTTTGATGCTAATTTACGCTGAGCAGGAAAAAACTGGCGCTCGATAGGTCGATTCATTGAAAGGTGATATGGTTCAGCTAAATGTGAAACGATGTTGGTTAAACTAGTATGGACAACGGATTGAACAAAACGTAGCATGATGCTGCGTTTTTGATGAATACAGTCAACTTTCTATAACCAGATATTGAAGGTTTAATCGAGTTATGGACGTTTCGGGTTATAGAACACCAAATCAGTGTAATTGTGGTTCGAGGGACCATCGAGGTAGCAATGAAAAGCTTTTACTATAGTTCTATAACACGATATCGTGATACGGAATAGACATCGAGTTGTGGAGAATTGACTGTAGTGAAAATGAAACTTGGAGGAGTGGAATGGATGAATCTTAAAACAGCCGTCTGGGACTATGTTGTAGTGGGCAATAAAAGTTCGAATGGGTTTAGATGTTTGAACAGTTTTAAAGCCATCTAGCGGTAACAATCTGAATTTATGGTGTTATTCGAAATATAATCATCACTATCCAACAAACCCAACATCAACCGATACATTTCGGTATTGTAACGTAAGTATAGGAATAAGACTACAAACAGAAAAGAACAATTCGTGCGTTCAGTATCATAAGGGTGTTGATGCAGAGAAAATCGACTTTAGATACTTACATGGCCGGGCTACTATTTCCAACTGTATGATACTAAATGCGAGAATTATATTGCATGTCTTTAAAATTAATGGTATAAATATTAGTAAAAAAAATACATTACGGCCCTTAATTAATGGTTACTATCAGTTACGATACACGAAAGAATTAATAATAAAGTCGTCCTCAAGAGTACTTCGGAAGCGGATTTACGAGGAAATTTCAGACAAATATCTGTCTACAAAGTTGTTTACATTAGTACGCCCTTTGTTTGTAGCCCTAATTTTCAAATAAATGAAATATTTAACTTTCTTACTTGTAAAAACTATGGTTCATATTCTTCAGCGAAGTTGTAGACCATTTATTTTCAAGCAACTTTGTAATATAAAAGATAGCTAATCCATTAACTCACCAAATAACTGTTTTTTTTGCTCTGGTTCATAGACTACTTTCATGAGATACTGGAATTAAAAACACTGGAGCCTGAAAAACTATGTGAACATAGGAATAAAAGTTCTAAATTAGCCAATTTAAGAGCCACAAAAACTCCTGTTTTTGGTAAAGTTGTTTGAAATTGAATGCTCTACAACTTTCCTGAAGCATGTTTACTATAGTTTCTACAAATAAGAAAATAGAATAATTAGTTTCTAGGAAAATGTCGATTTCGACAAATCTATACAAAGGGCCTAATTAACCCCTCTACTAGCAGCATTAATTTTTCTACAACAAAAAAAAATAAAATCGCGATATTAATTTTTTTTTATATATTTTTGCTCCCTTTTTTCACAAATTTTCAAAAAACTCTTCCACTTTTCAAACCCATGTCGGTTTGGTTCCATAGGTATTCCGAACTTCTTGGTGGACCGACCCGTTTCCATAACCCATGTAAATATCTCAAACTACATAATTTTTCTCATGTTCTGTTATTTGCCTTTCAAACCAATACAGGATGAGAGTCTGTGGTGAAAAAATGAAGAAAATTGGAGCATTTTTTTTAATGAATAATGAGCATTTATATTTGGGGCCTTCCTTAGCCGAGTGGTTCGCGTCCGCGGCTACAAAGCAAATCCATGCTGAAGGTGTCTGGGTTCGATTCCCGGTCGGTCCAGCATCTTTTTGTAATGAAAATTTCCTTGACATCCCTGGGCATAGAGTACCATCGTACCTGCCACACGATGTACGAATGCGAAAATGGCAAGTTTGACAAAGAAAGCTCTCAGTTAATAACTGTGGAAGTGCTCATAAGAACTCTAAGCTGAGAAGCAGGCTTTGTCCCAGTGAGGACGGTAATGCCAAGAAGAAGAAGATTTGTGGTACCACTCTGGCAATATAAGGATTTTGAAAACTTCAAAATACATCATATTGTAACTATTTTTAATGTACTCGAATTAGAATGTCTATTTCCCGGCAATTTTGCTCGTCAGGACAAAAATTTTAGCTTGTCCCGGGAAATCCCGGAATCCCGGGTTTTATAAAACTTTCAATAAAACTAGTATTTTGGCAGATATTGTGTACTTCATTCAACAATACAATGTTTTTAAATGAATTAAAAAGATAAAGTAGCTTTCCATAATTAGAATAAGGTGGGGCAAAAGTTGGACCTTAGTGGTATAAGAAAAATTTTCAGAAAAACAAAAGCAGTTGAAACAAAATAAATACCCCACAGTGAACCACCAAAATATTGGCTATAATTTAGCTGAACAAACTTGTGACAAAATATTTACCCATTTTTAGTTATAACAGTTTCAAACTTGATTGTCCTTAACGAACTTTTGCCCCACCTGTGGGGCGAGAGTTCGAATCTAGTGCGGGACAAAAGTTCGCTGTCCGAAACACAAAATATCGACACTTTTATGATAGACATACTTTATACTAGCCATAAACTTATGTTCACAGAAAAATACACACTAAATTTTCGTCAAAAAATTGCCCAAAACAGGGTTAATTGTTATATGCCGAAAAATAGCTGTTTTTCGCAAAACTAATTGAAAATATAAAATTTTGATGACATTTTTCGCACAATCAGGAATATTCACTAAAATTGAAGATAATATGTGGATTCAAGGTAATTTGCAATTTTTCCTTGAGTGTATACATGGGTCGAACTTTTGCCCCACTATGGGCCAAAACTTGTTTCCAAGCATTCATGCAAAAACTAATACACCTCAAAGCATCCTTATGATAGGCCTGGAAACGCCCTTACATAAAATATTGAAAAATATTTTATCTTTATTTGGTTCAATGCAACGAAAGTTTAACCAAAAATTACAATATTCACGTCGAAAAACGACAAATAGCCATTACTTTTCCAAATCTCAATTGATTTCTATAATATTTGGAGTGAAAGTCTCTTACTTGAATGGCATTCGAACCACCATAACATTTAGAAGCTTTGTTTTGAAGTGAGCTATAAATCTTAAAAAAAAATCTTGCCCCACTTTATTCTATTTGATTTTTGATTTTGACATATGAATTGCTTAGGCGGACTGTCTTACCCCGTCTTCCCCTAATGTCAATACTCAATACCAAATACTCAATACCAATACTCAATACCAAAAGGGCTATTGCTGCTCTCATTTTTTTCTTAAAAGTTCAGAAATTTTTACGTAAACTGTCAAATTTTCAGCGATGTATGTTTTTTAGTTTTTGAGATATATTTTTTGGAAAATAAAAAATCAGTCATTTTTCATCCGCACACACTGTAGATCTCAGCGCATTATTCTTCTACATTTCTTCTTCTTCTTTCTGGCGTTGTGCTCTGGATCATGCTGAAGAGCTGCGCGTTTACCGCTACGGCTATCTGGGCCCCAGCGCATTAGATTTGTAATGTTTAAAAACCGATTTCCATTCTTTTTTTATGGAATGAAAGCTTAAGGTCTCAACTTTTCAGAAAAAATAGAAAAAATAGAAAACTTTGAAAAAAAAAATCACATTAAAATATATGAAAATTTCTAAAAAAAACTAGAAATTTTTATATTTTTTCACGTTTAAACATATTTTTATCAGATTTTTCAATTTTGTATGAATAGTTGAAATTTTAAGCTTTCATTCCATACAAAAAGATTGGAAATCGGTTAAGCTGTTGAAAAGTTATAATTTTTTTTAAACATTACAAATCTAATGCGCTGAGACCTACAGTGTGTGCCGATAAAAAATGACTGATTTTTTATTTTCAAAAAAATATATCTCAAAAACTAAAAATCATACAGCGCTGAAAATTTGACAGTATACGTAAAATTATCTGAACTTTCACGAAAAAATGAGAACAGCGATAGCCCCTTTGGTCCCGAGGCCTTTAAAACACGAAAAAACGGAAACTATTGGGTTTTTTCATGTAGAAAACACAATTTTTGTGAAATTTTATATTTTTCCTGAAAAGTCTTTAGCCTTCATTTCGTCCAAAAAGATTGAAAATCGGTCGAACGGTTCAAAAGTTATAATATTTTTAAAAATAAAAATTTTGCAAAATCGCGATTTTTCTGGTCACCCTATTTCGGAAATGGTCACCCTAATCAAAAAATCCAAAAATACGTGTATCCTTATTTCGGATAAGGAACAAAATAGCAAATTTGCACAAAATTCGGAGACCCACTAGATCGGTTTTTCATGGAATGGCTGCATAGATATGTATTTTCAAGCAACCACTGATCAAAAGTTTTCCCGATTGAAATAGCATGTTACCACCATCTTTTAGACTGACTAGGGAACAGCCAGACACTAATTATGGAATTTTTTTTGTGGAAGCAATATGCTATATATGTAAGTATGATTGAAATTGAAAACTGTAACGACGATCTAAATGGAACGCGAGTTTTCCATTTTAAGCATTTATTCCATTGGGTAACGCTTTTAAAAATAGGTCATGTGCTGATGAAATTTTGTCTCGAAGCTGGCAACGCTCAAAGAGAATCAAGTACTGTTCCATTTTGTTGCTCAAACGAACAGTGCCGATATTATACGTATTATTTTAATTTGCAAAAAAAAAACAAATTTTTTTCAATGGATTACCGCCCAATTTAAATCCTCAAAAGATGTTTGCACAGAAAACTTACAGTACCGTGGGATTCCGTTTTTGGCAACAAAGTTGAAATTTTCAGTTGCCAAAAACGGAACCGTGCCAAAATCGGAACCCATATTTCAAATTTTATTTTTCAACTATTGGTTTTGAAAACATCATTACAATGTTAACACATCATTTTTATGGAATCATAAGGCGTTGAGACTTCGAAAAGGTTCACTTCGAAGCATTTTTCCGAATGGTTATACTATGCTACGGATCTATAGCCACGTAGTGTTAAATCTGGCAAACGTTTTTCTGGTGGCGTTTTTACTCCTCAACTTCTTCAATTATTTTTTAGAAGCTTTAGGTATAATTTTTGTATAAGAGGGCCTTGTAAAACGAATAATCGCGTAAGTGAACTTTATTCATGAACTGGACATTTTCCTAAAATCATAAAAAAAATTTTTTTTCTTATAAAGACGTATTTACGAATCAATTAGCATTGCAAAGCGGCATTAGCTTTTTTTCCAATTGTATGAATATTTGAAATCAGTTTAACTTATGGACTTAAGCGTGAAATTTGAAAAAATCGGGCGGTTTAGAATTGCTCCTTCAATTTATGTTTCTGATAAAGCAAAGCATTTTATAATGAATGGTGAACTGCAACCAAAAGGGCAAATATAAACATGAGATGATGCATAAACGAGACTTACAATTTTGTAGAATTTAGTTTTTACTTGAAATAATTTTAAATTGAGCTTGATATATGTTTGACACCAACCTTATGAAACCAACGGAAATTTACAGGATCCTGTAAACCTTATAGGAATCTTCAGGTTCTCATAAGAGATCTACAGAAAAAACGCTTAAGCTCTAAAGCATCTTGCCAAGCATCCGTAGGATCTCACATAGAGTTCTCAGGATCTTGCTAAGGATTTTGCTAGGGTTAACATCTTGGAATTCCGCTGCGATGTTGCTGAAAATTCTTAAGTCTCCGATGAAAAAAACATTTAAAGTTTATTATAATTAGGCTAGGCTACCAGTAGCGCACCTCAAATTCCTCTGGGAATCTTTCCAACTCCCCAAACTTTTGACATAAATTTTAAAAATACCTCTAGAAATTCACATTATTCCGCTTAAAATTTACAGGACGCCCTAGAGTTTGTTAGGAATTACCAGATTTTGGATAAATTCTTGGATCCCTCAAGAAGCCCTCAGTGTCCACTTGGAATCTGCAGATATCCTCATGTTTCGATCAAATTTCTGAAAAGTCCCACAAGAACGAAGAATTCCTTAAGGATTCTCCAGGGTACAGTAAGGAAACTCATATACTCAGCTCGTAAGCAACATTTTGATGTTGTTGAGACCCGTATCTTTGATTAACCATGTTGTAAAGAATTCTGGATCGTCTCTCAACAAATCTAACGCCTTACAGAGCCTATAGAAAAGAGGGAACGTAACTTTAAATAGTTGACGCAGAAAGATCAATATACACACCAATACCACCGTAGTTATCGCACGCTTCAATGATATTAATAAGAACTCTTTGTTTCATGCATCAAAATAATTAATTGACGATTTCTGAATTCATTGTACAGTGACCCCACGCAGTTGAATCACCCACAATTTATGAATCAGCTGACTTCAAAAGACAAAAAGATGTCACAAAACATCACAGAATTGTTTTTACTCATAGTTTCTTATCAGTAAAAATAATTCTGTGATGTTTTGTGACAAGTTTGATAATAATTTTGCCTTTTGAAGTCAGCTGATTCATAAATTGTGGGTGATTCAACTGCGTGGGGTCACTGTAGTTTTCTAAAATCTCATAGTGCTTCAATTGTTTGAGAATTGGCTTATAAAAATGCAGAATTTGTCGAGTTCAGCCAACTTATTTGTTAAATTTGCCAAAGTATTCAAACATTATGTGTTAAAGAATCCTTACCTACAAAGTTCATAGTTTTTCTAAACTTATAACGGACTATCGGTAAAAATCATTTTTGCCGATGATCCATTATAAGTTTAGAAAAACCATCCAACTTATGTACCAACCACCAATTTACAAGTTAGACAAAACTTAAGACAAAAAACGACATAATTAGCTCCCCTTGAAGAAGACACCATAAATAAACATCGTTTTATTCCTTTATGTGTTATGTAAACTAAAAAATCATTAGGGGGTTTCCATTAAGCGTACAAAGCTCTTTCAAGGGTTTTATATTTTAAATTGAATGACATTCAAGGGCTTTCTATTTACATTTTTGTTCCAACCAGCGAATACCCTCTGTAAAGCGTGATGTAAATGAAGGATTATTTTGTATATGTTGCGATTTATCACATTCGATATAGCTACAACAAAGTCTATTGTGATTAGCGCGAATTGTCATTGTTAAACTGGATTCACAGATCGATCCAAGCGCGATTCCATCGATTCCGAATAACATTCACCAAGAGTGCTTAACAGATTACTTTAACGATTATGGTGGGTGACATGAGCCAATAATTAGCAACCCAATATTGATTCAATATTGTGGCCTGTGTTTTTGTTTTCATTATTATGATATTCACAAACATACGTTTTTATGGGCTAAACATTTGGTCGAATGACGTTTGGTTGAATGGGCTTTAGGACATTTGGTCGAATGACGTTTGGTCGAAGGGACATTTGGTCGAATGGATATTTGGTAGAATGGCTTCAGAACTGTTTCGACGAAAGATTGTTTTGGAATTATTGATCGATTGATCGTTTGGTTCAATTCCTCAGTAATTTTTAGATTGGAAGTCTGAAAAAAGTTCAAAGATCTGTTGATTTTTTTATTGTTTCAAAATATCATCATTCTTTGAAAAAATGCTCCCTAATTTTTTCGTCGCTCATTTATTAGAATATTAAACATTGTTGAATTTATTATTCTTCCAAAATGCCATCATTCTTTATATATAACTGTGGATCTCTATCCAATAACAATTTCCAGTGTCAGTGCTCGGATATTTGATAAAGTTTCAAGTTTCCAGCGTACGATCGTCTGTAAGAGTTTTGAATGTCCTGATAAGCATAGAACAAATTGGTCACCTTGAATTGTATGCACATAATGCACTTTTATCCGAAGAATAAAGAGGCCATTCTATTTAAGAACTTTTACTAAGAGCTATCAATTTTAGCAAAAGTTTTTGCAAAGTGCATCAAAAGCTCCACCTGTAGGATACGTTTTCCTACTCATGATGAATTATTGTTATGATTGTGATTTCCAGCTAAATTAAAATTCCTTGGGACGATTAATTAGTTCAATCGAAATTGTCCAAAAAAGATAATTATATTTATTATGTGTATCACGTGAGATTACACAAGTCTTAGGTGATAAAAGTCTACTTCATTATAGATTAATTTGTCGCGATTCATCCGGTTCGCAGAATCTTTCGGAATGAGGAAAATGACATAATGTAACGTTAACAACGCACGGAGTCAATCGATTTTGTGAGTGAGTCTGGGTGATCAACTGGAATCTCGAAATATCGCTCGACGTTTATTAAAGGTTTGAGGTTTGTTCAAGAAATACCAGTACACCAATGTAGATTTCTTGCACTTTTTAATGTTGCTCTAGCATATACAACCTCCAGTAATTGCACCTACTATACATGCTTTCCCCTTTTTCAATGACACAATTATTGTGTATCAACGTCAAAATGTCACTCTGTAAAATAATCCTAAAAAACCCTATTCGACTGAATGTCCTTTCGACCAAATGTCATATTCATCTAAAGCAATTAATTTTTTTTCGACCAAATGTCCATTCGACGAAACGTCCATTCGATCAAATGTACTTTCGACCAAATGTCATTCGACCAAACGTCATTCGACTAAATGTCATTTGACCAAATGTCATAGATTCGATCGAATGACATTTAGTCGAAAGTACATTTGGTCGAAGGGACATTTGGTCGAATGGACATTTGGTCGAAAGCTTATTTTGAAAAGGTTTTTCGAAAAGATCATTTGGTAAGATTGATTATTGTTTTGCTAAGTTTTGCAATGTTGGTAATATAATGTATTCTTTTGAATAATCTGAATAATTACATGTTGTTGAATGAAAAACGGGACATTTTTGTAGTCATATTTTTCAATTCCATTCATCTATGTATTTGTTAGTGATTTAAAGTTATGCCAATATCTAGGATTTTGATGATTATTCAAATGACCTTTTTAGAAGTAGTTTTTTGTACATTGACTGAAATATTTAGATAGAGTGAATTTATAATTCATTTCAAATATCATCATTCTTTGCCAAACTGCTCAACGATGTTAACATGATGATTTGTTGAATTCATTATTCTTTTTAACACGCTAAGTACCGACATGGGCAAAAAATGTGGAACGGTAAATTTGCACGACGATATCTCAGCTGATAATCAATCAATTTTCATAATTTTTTCACCATTGCAATCGTTTACTCTCCTGGATGCGTTTAGTGAAGACCGATTGAAATTTTATGCCACCATGGCTGAGAATTGGCCGGATCAAGACCGTTCCACATTTTTTGCCCACCTTACAAGCTGGTTGCTGGTTGTATACAAGCGTTGCATGCAAGTTGGTTATTCCGGAACTAGGTTTGCGGCCGGATATTTCAAAATTTTGACCAGCTAGAAGGGTTCTGTCTTCGAGAGAGTTGTGCAGGGCAGTGCTCGCTTCCTTATGGTATATGTAATGATACAAAATTCCACCACTACGTGGCGCTAGTGCACATAAACACTTCCGGTTTACTGCTATTGAAGGATATCTCGGAACCTAAACGAGATAGAAAATTCCTGTCTTCGAGAAAGTTGTTCAAATTGAGTCTAGCTTTCTCGGGAGACTTAGCATAGTTCCAAATTCGTCCACTACGTGGCGCTAGTATACATAAACACTTCTGGTTTACTACTATTGAAGGATATCTCGGAACCTAAATGAGATAGAAAATTCCTGTCTTCGAGAAAGTTGTTCAGAGTGAGCCAAGCTTCCCCGAGGGACCTAGCATAGTTCCAAATTCATCCACTACGTGGCGCTAGTGTACGTAAACTCTTCCGGTTTGTCGATATTGAAGGATATCTCGGAACCTAAACGAGATAGAAAATTCCTGTCTTTGAGAAAGTTGTTCAAAGTGAGCCTAGCTTCCCCGAGGGACCTAGCATAGTTCCAAATTCATCCACTACGTGGCGCTAATGTACGTAAACACTTCCGGTTTACTGCTATTGAGGATATCTCGGAACCTAAATGAGATAGAAAATTCCTGTCTTCGAGAAGGTTGTTCAAAGTGAACCTAGCTTCCGCGAAAGACCTAGCATAGTTCCAAATTCATCCACTACGTGGCGCTAGTGTACGTTAACACTTCCGGTTTACTGCTATTGAGGATATCTCGGAACCTAAATGAGATAGAAAATTCCTGTCTTCGAGAAAGTTGTTCAGAGTGAGCCAAGCTTCCCCGAGGGACCAAGCATAGTTCCAAATTCATCCACTACGTGGCACTAGTGTACATAAATACTTCCGTTTTACTACTATTGAAGGATATTTCGGAACCTAAACGAGATAGAAAATTCCTGTCTTCGATAAGTTGTTCAAAGTGAGTCTAGCTTCCTCGAGAGACCTAGCATAGTTCCAAATTCATCCACTACGTGGCGCAAGTGTACGTAAACACTTCCGGTTTACTGCTATTGAGGATATCTCGGAACCTAAATGAGATAGAAAATTCCTGTCTTCGAGAAGGTTGTTCAAAGTGAACCTAGCTTCCGCGAAAGACCTAGCATAGTTCCAAATTCATCCACTACGTGGCGCTAGTGTACGTTAACACTTCCGGTTTACTGCTATTGAGGATATCTCGGAACCTAAATGAGATAGAAAATTCCTGTCTTCGAGAAAGTTGTTCAGAGTGAGCCAAGCTTCCCCGAGGGACCAAGCATAGTTCCAAATTCATCCACTACGTGGCACTAGTGTACATAAATACTTCCGTTTTACTACTATTGAAGGATATTTCGGAACCTAAACGAGATAGAAAATTCCTGTCTTCGATAAAGTTGTTCAAAGTGAGTCTAGCTTCCTCGAGAGACCTAGCATAGTTCCAAATTCATCCACTACGTGGCGCTAGTGTACGTAAACACTTCCGGTTTGTCGATATTGAAGGATATCTTGGAACCTAAACGAGATAGAAAATTCCTCTCTTCAAGAAAATTGTTCAAAGTGAGCCTAGCTTCCCCGAGAGACCTAGCATAGTTCCAAATTAATCCACTACGTGGCGCTAGTGTACGTAAACACTTCCGGTTTACTGCTATTGAAGGATATCTCGGAACCTAAATGAGATAGAAAATTCCTGTCTTCGAGAAAGTTGTTCAGAGTGAACCATGCTTCCCCGAGGAACCTAGCATAGTTCCAAATTCATCCACTACGTGGCGCTAGTGTACGTAAACACTTCCGGTTTCCTGCTATTGAGGATATCTCGGAACCTAAATGAGATAGAAAATTCCTGTCTTCGAGAAATTTTCTCAAAGTGAGCCAAGCTTCCCCGAGGGACCTAGCATAGTTCCAAATTCATCCACTACGTGGCGCTAGTGTACATAAATACTTCCGTTTTACTACTATTGAAGGATATTTCGGAACCTAAACGAGATAGAAAATTCCTGTCTTCGAGAAAGTTGTTCAAAGTGAGTCTAGCTTCCTCGGGAGACCTAGCATAGTTCCAAATTCATCCACTACGTGGCGCAAGTGTACGTAAACACTTCCGGTTTACTGCTATTGAAGGATATCTTGGAACCTAAACGAGATAGAAAATTCCTCTCTTCAATAAAGTTGTTCAAAGTGAGCCTAGCTTCCCCGAAAGACCTAGCATAGTACCAAATTCATCCACTACGTGGCGCTAGTGTACGTAAACACTTCCGGTTTACTGCTGTTGAGGATATCTCGGAACCTAAACGAGATAGAAAATTCCTGTCTTCGAGAAGGTTGTTCAAAGTGAGCCTTGCTTCCCCGAGGAGCCTAGCATAGTTCCAAATTCATCCACTACGTGGCGGTAGTGTACGTAAACACTTCCGGTTTGTCGATATTGAAGGATATCTCGGAACCTAAACGAGATAGAAAATTCCTGTCTTTGAGAAAGTTGTTCAAAGTGAGCCTAGCTTTCCCGGGAGACCTAGCATAGTTCCAAATTCATCCACTACGTGGCGCTAGTGTACATAAACACTCCCTGTTTACTGCTATTGAAGGATATCTCAGAACCTAAACGAGATAAAAAATTTATGTCTTCAAGAAAGTTGTTCAGAGTGAACAGAGCTTCCCCGAGGAACCCAACGAAGTTCCAAATTCTTCCACTAGGTGGCGCTAGTGTGGATAAATATTTCTGGTTTACTGCGTTGCGCTAGTGTACGTAAACACTTCCAGTTTTCAATAGCAGGATATCTCGGAACCTAAACGAGAAAAGAAATCTTGTCCTCGAGTAAGTTGTTCAAAGTGAGCCAAGCTTCCTCGAGAGACCCTTAGAAGTTCAAATTTCATCCACTACGTGGCGCTAGTGTACGTAAACACTTCCGGTTTACTGCTATTGAAGGATATCTTGGAACCTAAACGAGATAGAAAATTCCTGTCTTCGAGAAAGTTGTTCAGAGTATGCAGAGCTTCCCGAGCAAAGTCGGATAACTGGATGATATCAAAATAATAACAACTTGTATTATCGCTGTTATCGTTTTGAGATTATGTTATCAATGGTAACCGAATGATAACAAAATTTGTTATCATTGTATCCGTTACAGAAACTTTTGACAACAGTTTGATAACAAAATATGTTATCACACATCTTTCCCATAACATTTTTAAAGCATATATTATTAAACAAAGTTGACTTTTCATCATACAAAATTTTGTAAAATTATTTGAAGTGTAAGTTCAACCCAAAACACTCACCTCTCTAAATTTTTCCTTGATATATGAACATAAAACTCAAAAATATATGATGGTGCAAATTAAGTTATCAACTTGAACTCAGTGATAACATAATTTTTTATTACCGTCGTGCGGGGTGACATTGGTCCATAAGGGTGACTTTGGGCCAAGATTTTTACAGCAAACTAATACCAGAATAATGAAAACAATGTGGCAAGCTTCAAGAATACGTTATAAATAGCCACTGGATGGTCATGTATTAGTTTTTTGCCTCCCGTGCTAGTCAAGAGATGCATCGAAAAGGGAGGTCAAAGTCACCCCCTAGGACCAATGTCACCCCGCACGGCGGTACTTTGTTATTCGACAAACAAATTTGAGTTCTCATTTTTGTTATGTTGGCTGTTTATTCATCCAAAGTGATAACAAAATTAGTTATCAAATGATGATAATCAGGAAACAAGATTTGTTATCATTTTGCTGTTCAACTTTGCTCGGGTTCCTTGCACAATTTCAATTATTATTTTATTTTATTTTATTATTCATCCTTAATTAAGAATTATTTGAAGTTCATCCACTTTGTGGTTCCGGTATCATTTCATTTAGAGATATTTCGCAATCTATAGAGGAGATATAAGATATATATATCTTTGAATAAAGTTGTTCAGATTGAGCAGAGCTTATTCAAGGGAGCATGCAAGGCTCTTATATTTTCCACTTCGTGACGGTAGTATACGTATAAACTGGTAAGTTATAGATGAGAAATTTCCTTAAATCTAAACGGGATATAAATTTTCTATTTTCGGGTATTTCTTTCAGAAAAAGCAGAACTTCTCTACACTTTTTATATTCATGGAGAAGTAATTTGATTTTGTTTAAGAAAACCTTGAATTGGACACTTCACTTAGCTTTTGCAAAAGAAAAATAATACTAAAAATCACTCGTAGGAGGAGCAAATACCTTTAAGCTTTCATATGTTGCTTATCTTGACAGATAGGTCTATTTCGTCTGTGACTTACAGACTTCTTCAGTGTCGAGTGCTCGACATGAAGCAGAACTTGCAAGACGGAATCTTCAAAGCAGTGGTTTCGTATAGTACATGAAAGCTAATATTCTTTAACTTCACCCTGAGAAAGTAACCCCGATTTATGTTGAGGCAACCATTTGACCAACAAAGCCTTCGCACCATAATTACATATATTCACATACTCTGTATGATCTTAGCAAATAGATTATAGATTTGATTAACAATTAAATTATGTGGGCCAACTTAAATTCGGAAATCGATCTCGGCAAACGGATTGCAGAGAAACGAACAACTGAGGTCTCGGTGACCATTTGTCTGATCTCAGTAAAACTCAGTAAAGCTCGCTAAATGTTTACAGAATCTTAATAACGTTCGCCGAGATTTCGATTAAAAATTTGATTCGTCAACATTCTTCTTCTTGGCATTATGTCTGCACTGGGACAGAGCCTGCTTATCAGTTTAGTGTTCAATGAGCACTTCCACAGGGATTGACTGAGAGCTTTCTTTGCCAAAGTTGGCATTTACGCATTCGTATATCGTCTGGCAGGTACGATGATAATCTATATGCCCAGGGAAGTCAAGGAAATTTCCATTACGAAAAGATCGTGGACCGACTGGGAATCGAACCCTGACGCCTTTAGCATGGCTTTGCTTTGTAGCTGCGGGCTCTAACCACACGGCTAAGAAAGGCCGTTTGCAAACATCTTGATTCATCTATGCTCGTAGTGGACGAATTTGGAACTATGCTAGGTCCTTCGGGAAGCTTGGCTCACTTTGAACAACTTTCTCGAAGACAGGAATTTTTTATCTCATTTAGGTTCCAAGATATCCTTCAATAGCAGGAAACCGGAAGTGTTTACGTACACTTGCGCCTCGTAGTGGACGAATTTGGAACTATGCTAGGTCCCTCGAGGAAGCTTGGCTCACTTTTAACAACCTTCTCGAAGACAGGAATTTTCTATCTCGTTTAGGTTCCGAGATATCCTTCAATAGCAGGAAACCGGAAGTGTTTATGTACTACACTAGCGCCACGTAGTGGATGAATTTGTAACTATGCTATGTCCCTCAGCGAAGCTTGGCTCACTTTGAACAAATTTCTCGAAGACAGGAATTTTCTATCTCATTTAGGTTCCAAGATATCCTTCCATAGCAGGAAACCGGAAGTGTTTATGTACACTAGCGCCACGTAGTGGACGAATTTGGAACTATGCTATGTCCCTCAGGGAAGCTTGGCTCACTTTGAACAAATTCTCGAAGACAGGAATTTTCTATCTCATTTAGGTTCCAAGATATCCTTCAATAGCAGGAAACAGGAAGTGTTTATGTACACTAGCGCCACGTAGTGGACGAATTTGGAACTATGCTATGTCCCTCAGGGAAGCTTGGCTCACTTTGAACAACTTTCTCGAAGACAGGAATTTTTTATCTCATTTAGGTTCCAAGATATCCTTCAATAGCAGGAAACCGGAAGTGTTTACGTACACTTGCGCCTCGTAGTGGACGAATTTGGAACTATGCTAGGTCCCTCGGGGAAGCTTGGCTCACTTTTAACAACCTTCTGGAAGACAGGAATTTTCTATCTCGTTTAGGTTCCGAGATATCCTTCTATAGCAGGAAACCGGAAGTGTTTATGTACTACACTAGCGCCACGTAGTGGATGAATTTGTAACTATGCTAGGTCTCTCTGAATTTTTATCTCATTTAGGTTCCAAGATATCCTTCAATAGCAGGAAACCGAAAGTGTTTACGTACACTTGCGCCTCGTAGTGGACGAATTTGGAACTATGCTATGTCCCTCGGGGAAGCTTGGCTCACTTTGAACAACCTTCTCCAAGACAGGAATTTTCTATCTCGTTTAGGTTCCGAGATATCCTTCAATAGCAGTAAACCGGAAGTGTTTACGTACACTTGCGCCTCGTAGTGGACGAATTTGGAACTATGCTATGTCCCTCGAGGAAGCTAGGCTCACTTTGAACAACTTTCTCGAAGACAGGAATTTTCTATCTCATTTAGGTTCCAAGATATCCTTCAATAGCAGGAAACCGGAAGTGTTTATGTACACTAGCGCCACGTAGTGGACGAATTTGGAACTATGCTATGTCCCTCAGCGAAGCTTGGCTCACTTTGAACAAATTTCTCGAAGACAGGAATTTTCTATCTCATTTAGGTTCCAAGATATCCTTCAATAGCAGGAAACCGGAAGTGTTTATGTACACTAGCGCCACGTAGTGGATGAATTTGGTACTATGCTAGGTCTTTCGGGGAAGCTAGGCTCACTTTGAACAACTTTCTCGAAGACAGGAATTTTCTATCTCATTTAGGTTCCAAGATATCCTTCAATAGCAGGAAACCGGAAGTGTTTATGTACACTAGCGCCACGTAGTGGACGAATTTGTAACTATGCTATGTCCCTCAGGGAAGCTTGGCTCACTTTGAACAAATTTCTCGAAGACAGGAATTTTCTATCTCATTTAGGTTCCAAGATATCCTTCAATAGCAGGAAACCGGAAGTGTTTATGTACACTAGCGCCACGTAGTGGACGAATTTGGAACTATGCTATGTCCCTCAGGGAAGCTTGGCTCACTTTGAACAACTTTATTGAAGAGAGGAATTTTCTATCTCGTTTAGGTTCCAAGATATCCTTCAATAGCAGTAAACCGGAAGTGTTTACGTACACTTGCGCCACGTAGTGGATGAATTTGGAACTATGCTAGGTCTCCCGAGGAAGCTAGACTCACTTTGAACAACTTTCTCGAAGACAGGAATTTTCTATCTCGTTTAGGTTCCGAAATATCCTTCAATAGTAGTAAAACGGAAGTATTTATGTACACTAGCGCCACGTAGTGGATGAATTTGGAACTATGCTAGGTCCCTCGGGGAAGCTTGGCTCACTTTGAGAAAATTTCTCGAAGACAGGAATTTTCCATCTCATTTAGGTTCCGAGATATCCTCAATAGCAGGAAACCGGAAGTGTTTACGTACACTAGCGCCACGTAGTGGATGAATTTGGAACTATGCTAGGTTCCTCGGGGAAGCATGGTTCACTCTGAACAACTTTCTCGAAGACAGGAATTTTCTATCTCATTTAGGTTCCGAGATATCCTTCAATAGCAGTAAACCGGAAGTGTTTACGTACACTAGCGCCACGTAGTGGATTAATTTGGAACTATGCTAGGTCTCTCGGGGAAGCTAGGCTCACTTTGAACAATTTTCTTGAAGAGAGGAATTTTCTATCTCGTTTAGGTTCCAAGATATCCTTCAATATCGACAAACCGGAAGTGTTTACGTACACTAGCGCCACGTAGTGGATGAATTTGGAACTATGCTAGGTCTCTCGAGGAAGCTAGACTCACTTTGAACAACTTTATCGAAGACAGGAATTTTCTATCTCGTTTAGGTTCCGAAATATCCTTCAATAGTAGTAAAACGGAAGTATTTATGTACACTAGTGCCACGTAGTGGATGAATTTGGAACTATGCTTGGTCCCTCGGGGAAGCTTGGCTCACTCTGAACAACTTTCTCGAAGACAGGAATTTTCTATCTCATTTAGGTTCCGAGATATCCTCAATAGCAGTAAACCGGAAGTGTTAACGTACACTAGCGCCACGTAGTGGATGAATTTGGAACTATGCTAGGTCTTTCGCGGAAGCTAGGTTCACTTTGAACAACCTTCTCGAAGACAGGAATTTTCTATCTCATTTAGGTTCCGAGATATCCTCAATAGCAGTAAACCGGAAGTGTTTACGTACACTTGCGCCACGTAGTGGATGAATTTGGAACTATGCTAGGTCTCTCGAGGAAGCTAGACTCACTTTGAACAACTTATCGAAGACAGGAATTTTCTATCTCGTTTAGGTTCCGAAATATCCTTCAATAGTAGTAAAACGGAAGTATTTATGTACACTAGTGCCACGTAGTGGATGAATTTGGAACTATGCTTGGTCCCTCGGGGAAGCTTGGCTCACTCTGAACAACTTTCTCGAAGACAGGAATTTTCTATCTCATTTAGGTTCCGAGATATCCTCAATAGCAGTAAACCGGAAGTGTTTACGTACATTAGCGCCACGTAGTGGATGAATTTGGAACTATGCTAGGTCCCTCGGGGAAGCTAGGCTCACTTTGAACAACTTTCTCAAAGACAGGAATTTTCTATCTCGTTTAGGTTCCGAGATATCCTTCAATATCGACAAACCGGAAGAGTTTACGTACACTAGCGCCACGTAGTGGATGAATTTGGAACTATGCTAGGTCCCTCGGGGAAGCTTGGCTCACTCTGAACAACTTTCTCGAAGACAGGAATTTTCTATCTCATTTAGGTTCCGAGATATCCTTCAATAGTAGTAAACCAGAAGTGTTTATGTATACTAGCGCCACGTAGTGGACGAATTTGGAACTATGCTAAGTCTCCCGAGAAAGCTAGACTCAATTTGAACAACTTTCTCGAAGACAGGAATTTTCTATCTCGTTTAGGTTCCGAGATATCCTTCAATAGCAGTAAACCGGAAGTGTTTATGTGCACTAGCGCCACGTAGTGGTGGAATTTTGTATCATTACATATACCATAAGGAAGCGAGCACTGCCCTGCACAACTCTCTCGAAGACAGAACCCTTCTAGCTGGTCAAAATTTTGAAATATCCGGCCGCAAACCTAGTTCCGGAATAACCAACTTGCATGCAACGCTTGTATACAACCAGCAACCAGCTTGTAAGGTGGGCAAAAAATGTGGAACGGTCTTGATCCGGCCAATTCTCAGCCATGGTGGCATAAAATTTCAATCGGTCTTCACTAAACGCATCCAGGAGAGTAAACGATTGCAATGGTGAAAAAATTATGAAAATTGATTGATTATCAGCTGAGATATCGTCGTGCAAATTTACCGTTCCACATTTTTTGCCCATGTCGGTACTTAGCGTGTTAAAGGTCGTTCTACTACAACGAACCTTTTGGAATTTGTTAATTACACTTTAAATGCAATGGATAGAGGTAACCACGTCGAATCACTTTACACCGACTTTAGTAAAGCATTTGACAGATTAGATATTCCTATGTTGATTTTCAAGCTAAATAAAATGGGAATTGCAATGAAACTCCTCAACTGGATTGAATCGTATTTAACAGATCGCCAACAAATAGTAAGATTTGAGGGAAAACTATCCAAACCTGTTCATGTTACATCAGGAGTTCCCCAAGGTTCACATTTAGGCCCATTGTTATTCATATTGTTTGTTAATGATATTTCATATGTGAAAAAACATGTTAAAATTCTTATTTATGCTGACGATATGAAACTTTTTATGGAAATCAATAGCAAAAAAGAGAGCGACATTTATCTGAATGAAATAAGTATATTTGATAAATGGTGTAGTAAAAGCTTACTTAAATTAAACGTCAAAAAATGTAATCTAATCACATATAGCAGAAAACGTAATACACCACAGATTACTGTATTTTTAGAAAATCAAGACGTTCAAAGGTGCGATAAGATTAGAGATTTAGGTGTTATATTAGATTCTAAACTTACATTTACTGACCATTATAATACTATTGTCCACAAAGCAACCAATATGTTAAGCTTTATTAAGCGTTTTAGCTTCAATTTTCGGGATCCATATACGATTAAAACCTTGTACATTGCTTATGTAAGATCAGTTTTAGAATATTGTAGTATTGTGTGGTCCCCACATATGAAAACACATGAGGATAGAATCGAATCAGTACAGAAGCAATTTCTTTTATATGCCTTACGCAAATTAGGCTGGACAACGTTTCCACTGCCATCATACGAGGCTCGATGCATGCTTATTGACATCCAAACTTTAAAGGAGCGTCGCGAATTAGCCATGATTTCATTTGTCAATGATATAGTATCGCATCGTATTGATTCCACCAATCTCTTATCTAGTTTGAATTTCTACACGCCCGCCAGACAGTTGAGGAATCGGAATTTGTTCGCATCAAACAATCATCGAACTAATTATGCCAAGTTCGGCCCAATAAATCAAATGATGTCTCTTTATAACCAGCATTACACAGAAATTGATTTGACCATGTCGCGAACGAAGCTTAGGCAATATTTTAATTCCCTTAGATATAATACAACATAGTATTAAGCAAACAAGTAGTCTACAATTTGATTGACGAAAATAAATAAATAAATTTTGAACATTTTTCTCGAAGACAGGAATTTTCTATCTCATTTAGGTTCCAAGATATCCTTCAATAGCAGGAAACCGGAAGTGTTTATGTACACTAGCGCTACGTAGTGGATAAATTTGGAACTTTGCTAGGTCTCTCGGGGAAGCTCGGCTCACTTTGAACAACTTTCTCGAAGACAGGAATTTTCTATCTTGTTTAGGTTCCGAGAAATCCTTCAATAGCAGTAAACCGGAAGTGGTTATGTACACTAGCGCCACGTAGTGGATGAATTTGGTACTATGCTAGGTCTTTCGGGGAAGCTAGGCTCACTTTGAACAACTTTCTTGAAAACAGGAATTTTCTATCTCGTTTAGGTCCCGAGATATCCTTCAATAGCAGTAAACCGGAAGTGTTTATGTACACTTGCGCCACGTAGTGGACGAATTTGGAACTATGCTATGTCCCTCGGGGAAGCTTGGCTCACTTTGAACATTTTTCTCGAAGACAGGAATTTTCTATCTCATTTAGGTTCCAAGATATCCTTCAATAGCAGTAAACCGGAAGTGTTTATGTGCACTAGCGCCACGTAGTGGTGGAATTTTGTATCATTACATATACCATAAGGAAGCGAGCACTGCCCTGTACAACTCTCCCGAAGATAAAACCCTTGTAGCTGGTCAAAGTTTTGAAATATCCGGCCGCAAACCTAGTTCCGGAATAACCAACTTGCATGCAACGCTTGTATACAAGCAGCGGGAGGTGTGCACAAAATGTGGAACGGATTGATCCGGCCAATTCTCAGCCATGGTGGCATAAAATTTCAATCGGTCTTCACTAAACGCATCCAAGAGAGTAAACGGTTGCAATGGTGAAAAAATTATGGAAATTGATTGATTATCAGCTGAGATATCGTCGTGCAAAGTTTACCGTTCCACATTTTTTGACCCGTCGGTACTTTACGTTACAAAAACCGTCGTCGGTATAAGCAGTGTTAATTGTCATCGTTTTTCGTAATGAACTGCTGATCTTCATCTGATGGAAATTTCGGATCTTGCAGCTAACGAACGTGGGAAAATTTTTTGAATACGGAAATCAGACTTAAAATGGCAGGAAAATTTTCTTCATGGAATGTAACTCCACTTACAGGGTGTCCATCCATCCGGGAAATCCGGGAAAAACCCGGGAATTACAAATGACCGGGGAAAATACGGGAAATACCCGGGAATTTGGAGAACACCCCGGGAAAATATGTATTTCAAACATAAAACTACCGGTTTGTTTAAATTTTAAGTCGTCTGTTATTAGTACTTCACATTATGAATAATTTTTGGTAAGTAGGATCTTTGAAACATTTCTGGAAGGGTACTTAAGGATTTTTGGCAAGGTGCTTTTCGAGATGAGTGTTAGATTTCCATTTTAGTTCTTGGTAAATATTTAATGAGATATTTACTGGAATCGAACCGATAATTGACCAGTATTTGAAAGTTCTTTCTGAGAGATCACTGAAGTATTAGTAAATTGCGAATAAGATTTTTAGTGGATTGTAGAAAAGATCCTAGGCTGATTTTGCATGAAATTCTTAGTAGATTTTTAGAGGTTGGCAAAATGCTAAGCCAAAAAAAGTTTGCATTTATTGGGAGATCTTTTGAAATCCTGGACAGATTCATTAAGAGTTCCCTTTGGCGGATTTCTAGGGATGTTGATGATACTGATTCTTGATGAAGCCTTGTCAGGATTACTAATTTGACTAGTCTTTGATTTATTACAAAGTTATTATGAGGCCTCCGACGAAATTTTGTGTAGATTTCTGCAGATTGACAGCGAATTCTTTCAATCATCCAAAACATATTTCGTAACTAGATCTTTGATGGATAAAACAATAACGAGGGCCTCTAGGTATTCTTGACCAAATTTTTGTTATGTTTTTGACAAGATTCTTGATATATCGATCAAATTTTTTGAAGATTACTTGGAAATTGCAATCTTGGATTTATGTCAAAAGTTTCAGCCAGTTACATAGGAGAACAATAACATGTATTTGGCAATAGCGTCTCTGTAATTTTTTTTTTGGATTCAACATGAGTTTCATCAGATCAAATATTTCTCCATGAACAAGCCATGTCTAACGCCTAATTCCTAAGGCATTCTTAGAAGGAAATGGGTTGGCTATTTGTTTATATAATTCCAAAATTTCTCTGAACTTCCTATGAATTGGGTCCTAAAATGTTTAATGAATTCTTGTTCTTATTTAATAATACGAAAGAGCATGTTCTTGCGACGGATATAACATATTTAAATTTTAATTTTAAAAATAATTCCAAACATGAACCTTGACACTTTTGATCATGTTTGACGATCACTTTGTCGAAAAAAACGCCACAGGGCTCTAAGTCTTAACGTGAGAAATTTAACACTAGGGTTGTTCATATCTATGGGGCCCAGATAGCCGTAGCGGTAAACGCGCATCTATTCAGCATGACCATGCTGAGGGTCGTGGGTTCGAATCCCGCTGGTCGAGGATCTTTTCGTAAAGGAAATTCTCTCGATTCCCAGGGCATAGAGTATCTTTGTACCTGCCACACGATATACACATGCAAAAATGGTCAATCGGCAAAGAAAGCTCTCAGTTAATAACTGTGGAAGTGCTCATAAGAACACTAATCTGAGAAGCAGGCTTTGTCCCAGTTGGGACGTAACGCCAGAATGAAGAAGCAGTTGTTCCTATCTGACATTTTGGAAGGGACACGGTAAACAAAATATACCCAAAATTTGAGTTTAAACCAAGGGGTCTGACAAAATCTCAAAAACCGTAAAAAATGTTTTTGGACTTACGCCAACGAAAACCATTTAAATATTTAGTAAACATGTGTTTCTGGTCTAAGTTTTAGCGTTTGGTACTAAAATTGGGACAGGGCTTGAAGACCCTATTCGAGGGGGTCACAATCTTTTAGATATTTCAACAAATATGTTATATCTTTGGATCTAAAACTCTTTAAAAATTTTAACCAAAAATACAGAGCTATTACAAAAACTTCAAAATGTTATTCGCGAAAACCGCGACTTCTGAAATTCGATCCGCGTCTGGAAGCAGAAGCACCAATCCGCGCCAAAAAAATATTCAAATTTTCATCGAAATCTTCATTTCACAATACCCAATTGATTTTTCGTAAAAAATATTTTAACATTGTTGTGTAAACTTAATTGTTTTATAAAATTTCTGTGTTCTTTTATGCACTTTTCTTAGCACCGTAATCCAGGGGCAAATTAATCACTATAACTTTCTGTTATATTATCCTTAGGAACTGAGATATTGTCAACTTAATTTCGGCAAAACCAGTACTTCGTTGATCTCCATCAGTGCATGTAACTATTTTTTTAGGAAATAATAATGTATCATAAACCTAGCTTGAAAATAAAAAAAATTGAAAATGGTCCACTGGGGCGAAATTGATTTTCAAAAAATAAAGTAAAAATAAGAATAATAAATTTCTCCATCTACTAAATGTGGGTCCCCAAATACAGAAAATGACGTAAAAAAATCTTACAGCTTTTGCATTTGACCATTTTATTGTAAAGTTTAGGCACGTTTTCCGAAAATAAACGGTTCGAAAAACTACGATAGTTATGCAGTATGATTTTAAAATCGAGTTCAATAGTTCAACAAAATTCATATACTTAAATTTTGCATATAAACTTAGCACCAGCGGATTGTTTAGTACTGACTTTTCCAACAGTATTGCTTACACATAAAAAAAACTGTTAATATTTCTGTGCAAAACTATCCTTATAAAACTAAAACTGTTTGAAATCTTGGCACGTATGAAGCATCCTTAAAAGATATTGCTTTTTGATACCGACCAAACTCGCCAAATGACCCGGATTACGGTAACATTTCATCAATCCGAAAGTAATTGACCAATATACAGTACATTGCATTATACATTTAAAGCTCTTTCGACGTTTTATAAAAGATGCGTGAATATTTCGACTCGCAGATCCTTTACTTATCCCACTAACCCAATATCCTTTCCACGGAAACTGTGGATATGCAGAGGTATACTCGGTCTCTAGTAACAATGGTTGTTTAACATTCTTTCCCTTCCCCGATAACCGTAAGGATGTGGCCGCCACCGTTATCGACTTTTAAATTATATGCTTTCGAATTGTACATTTTCAGAATGGTAGCAAATTGTTTAACTGACATTTTTTCCGATATTATATCTAGATACACAATGAATCCTAACCATCTTAGCAAGTGCCTTCATTATTTATATTCTTTAATGCTTTTTGTTAAATGTCGGATTACAGATCAAATGTTATTGCTTTTTATATTTTCCTACACCACATTTTTTACTTTCAAGAATCCGTCATCGTAACTATTTCCATCATCGATACTTCACAAACAGGTTTTCAGTTTAAAGCTAAGTATGCTGTTCCGCTCAAGAAAAGTAAACTTTCTTGATTTTGAACGAAAAAAAATGCTATTTGTTGCAAAACTGGGCCCTAGTGACTAAACTATAAATTGCACTTTACAGCACTCAATGAGATGACGAAAGTTTACATTTTTAAATAAAAATTTCCTAATGATGAACTGCACAACTTGTGTCAAAACAATTTATTGGCGATTTTTGTGGCATGATTTAGGAAATCCGCGATTTTCGCGACAGAATTGCAGTCATTCGTGATGTTTGCGCCTGGCCTGGCGAAATTTGCGACTGTTGTAACAGCCCTGATATAGAGTCGCAGGATCTTTTTGTAATCTGTTTTTTAAGTTCTTGGACATCCAGGAAAAATCCGGGAATTTGAAAACTGATTTTGAATGGACACCCTGCACTTATGGCCAATTGGCTTATTGTGACTTCCAGCTTAATAACATTCCTCAAGCAAATATAGGACTTTGCCCTCGGTGTTTATGACATTGGATGCATTACAGAGTTTGCGGTAGAAGCTCGGAATAATTGAAATTGTATTTATTCTATGTATCGGGTAAGAGTTGGCTGAGGTGACAAAAGTTTGCTTGTCTCTATTTAAGATCAGCTTATCTCATCTCGCAGAACATGCCTAAATGAAAAAGCAGTAAGGTCCATCAAAATGAATAACAAAATATTGCTAGCCGTAGAGAGATTGTTGGTAAAATGGCTGATACTTGTTTCAATTATTCAATTACTCTGTGTATTAGCGACAAAACGCTACTCACGACGAAAATGAGACTAAACGTAAAACCTTGGTTCCATACTGTTTAGATTCTACAACATGTTCTTTCCACGAAATGTCGGTTCGATCAAATGTTTTATGCTTTCTGTTGCAATTGAATTTTTTCGACCAAATGTCCATTCGACGAAATGTCCATTCGACGAAATGTCCATTCGACCAAATGTCATAGATTCGTTTTTATGGGTAGGAGACAATAATGATATCCCGATGACGCGTGAAACATTCAACTTAATGGCTTTAGGACATTTCGTCGAATGACATTTGGTCGAAAGGACATTTGATCGAATGGACATTTGGTCGAAGGGCTTTGGAAAAATATTTTGGTCGAATGATGTTTAGTTGAACGGAATCATTTGGTGAAATTGATGATGGTTTCCTAAGTTTTGCAAAGTTGATAGGGCCCACTCACAAATTTCATAACGCTCTAGGGGGTGAATTGGTGTCCTTGAGGTGTTACAGTGCATACGCAATTTGTAGAATATTCATACAAAAATCGTTACAAGGGGGTTGGTGGGTGTCAAAAATGACAATTTTTGGCGTTATAAAATTTATGAATATACCCATAAGATTACGTATTCTTTTGAATAATCTGAATTATTAAGTGTTGTTTAATAAATAATGGGACATTTTATGTAGTCTTATTTCCAAAGTCAATTTTTTATTTAGTGTAGAACTAGCCCTCGTGCGTTAAAATACACTCTAATAAAGATTTAAAAAAAAAAAAAAAAAAAATTTATTTGTAATTTGAAGTTATGCCAAAATCTAGGATTTCAATTATTATTGAAATGTACTTCATAGTAGTTTTTTTTGTACAGTGATTGAAATTTTAAGCTCTAGTGAATTTATTATTCTTTTAAAATGTCATCATTCATTGAAAAACTGCTCAACAAGTTATGTTATTCTTCAACGATGTGAACATAATGTTTTCTTCATTTATTATTCTTTTGAAATATCATTGTTCTTCGTAATGAAGATCAGCTCATCTGATGAAAGCAATCAGAGAGAATGCTCGGGACCTTTCTTTGAAATCCGGGTCTTGCAGCTCACGGACGTGGGTAAGAAATTTGAATGCTTAAATCAGAACCTTACTTATGACAAATTGGCTTATTGTGACTTCCAGTTTAATAACATTACTCAAGCAAATATATGGCTTTGCTGACAGTGTTGATGATCTCGGGTGAATAACAGAGTTTGCAGTAGAAGCTTTGGATTATTTAAAATGAACACTATGCTTATTCTATGTATCGGGTAAGAGAAGACGAGTTGACTGAGGCGGAAAAAGTTAACTTGTTTCCATTTAAGATCTCGAATTGTCGAATCTTTGAACATGGCCTGAATGAAAAAGCAGCATGGAACATTTAAAAACGCAAGAGGTAGATTAATACATTGGAAGAGCATCCATCAAATTGAATATCAAAGTTTCGCTAATCGCAATAATTTTTGGTAAAATGGCTGATACTTTTTCTATTATTCAATCTCTCTTGCATTAGCTACAAAATGCTACATACTATTTAGACTCCAGCACTATTCTTTCCACGAAATGTCGGTTCGACCAGATATATGCTTTCTGTTTCAACTTAACCTTTTCGACCAAATGTCCATTCGACGAAATGTCCGTTCGACCAACTGTACTTTCGACCAAACGTCATTCGACTAAATTTCATTCCACCAAATGTCTTTCGACCAAATGTCATAGGTTCCAACTTAATGACGAAAAAAGGAAATGCGTCATCAGATACGACGATTCAATGCGATATGTTCAATTGCTAGAAACTAGCACTAGCAGCACATTAGCCGTATACTCGAAAATCAGGAGCAAGTTAGGGCAAACCGACCAGAAAGTGGGTATCAGAACGGTGTGCGAAAGCGCCGAAATGTCCTCTTGAGAAAGTAACCTAGCCTACTCTCAGCATAGGAAGGGGGCCTGAGATGCCCAAAACATGGTCTATGTGGTTTATGATTCCGCAAGAAAAAAATATGATATGTTTTAGATCAAAAATCTCCTTGAGAAAAGTGCCCAATTGGCTAAAACCCTTTATTTTATTTTTTTGGGAGCCCAACATTTTCGTTTTCGTCTTGTTTTTAAAGGTATTCTAATAAAAAATATACACAATTTGAGTTAGAATGTAATACTTCAATGACGGGGCTGCTTTCGTCAAGAATTTGTTAGCTCAAGCCAACCGTGAAACACTGAACCTTGTATCGGAAATTGATTATTCAGCGATAATAATACATTCTAACGAACTTTTGATTTAATGGATAGTAAAAGGTGAGATAAAATATTTGCTTTCATTTTATGTATATTTCGATTTTATAATCAATTTTGAAATCAAAATGTCCACTAAATCGAGGTATACCTGTACCACATAAACGAAACGAAGAATTTTGTTAGAAAAGTCGATTTAATCTAAATTTTATCGTGAAATTCAAGCCAAATTATATCTTGAAAAAAAAAAAAATGTTGAAATCCTATTTGCTTATTGAATTAGATCACTAAATAGTTTGACAAATAATACTCTGAATTTAATGTGGAGATATTAAAACCAGTGTTTTATAAAACCAGTGTTTTATTCAGGGTGTCGACTACCTGGAAGAACCTGGAAAGTCAGGGAATGTCAGGGAATTCAATTTTTGACCTGGAAGGCCAGGGAAAGTCAGGGAATTTCTCTTGAGGTCAGGGAAAAATATCAATACTACACCATCATAATTCCAATAAACGGCTCGAAGTCAGCAATAAGTTGATAATCATGATGTTTACTATCAATACGCTTGAGCTTGAGCTTGATTGGCCGCCCGTGGATGCACTCCAGTATCGCCAGATCAGCTTCACTTACACAAGGAACCAACCGAATGACTGCTTGGGACTAACAGGCATCCTCAGTGTATAAGTGCTGGTGATTTTCTATTTTTAGGCAACAATGACACCTGCCACGTCAGATTGCAGACCAATGAGAGGAAAAGGGAGGAATTGATGATGCATTGAACTGGCTCCCACGTAGACCGTATATTCCACTGCATCCACGCCAGTTCATGCGGGAGTGTATGGATTGGGGGAAAGGCATGGCAGAGAGGTTTGCTTTTGTGGTTAGCAGACTGCCTATGTATCAGGCGTAAGAAAGGCGTGCGCGTGGAAGTAGGAAGCGTTAGCGAAACGGTTTCTTGTCCGTCTCTGGTTCTAGCGTTTGCTATGAACGAATAGTTTGAGTGTGATATATTTAGAATGGAAGATAGAAGCAAGTGAGAGATATATAACTACAAAGTACGAGGAAAGGGACGGGCCTGGGATTGAACCCATGACCTTTTGCATATGAAGCAGAAGCGGTAGCCATCAGACCACCAACCCCGTCTCATGATGTTTACTATCAATACGATATATGAAAAAATGTGCAATGAAATAATTTTCTTGTCAACTGATACCATGACATATGCATCAGGTTATCTTTCCAACGTATTATACTCAAAATTCAAACTTTCTGAAATAAAAAGCATTTAAAGTGGTCTCCAAACAACTACTTCGAAGCTGGCGTGGATTGTTTTGAAAATATTTTGTTCTTAAATTCCCTAGACCAACTTATTGCCTAATTCCGCGCATTTTACTCAAAATCTTGGAAAAAAGGGAATTAACTCCATAAAATCATGTCAATCTTCAAAAGTTAGCTATTCAAGCAAAACTGGTCGAATGTTTTGTTATATAGGGTATCCCAGAAAGTATGGGCACGACTTTGATAATGAAAATCATAGAACTTTTTCAAACAATCAAATATTTTTATATTTTTGTGCCTTTCTGTATGCTATTTCAACCAGCATCCGTGATAAATTTGTTTGATTGAAAATTTAAATTCTAGAAAATCAATTCTCATCTGGTCAGCACAGACCCTACATTTTGTTTTTGTTGAAATATAACTAGGAAAATATTTTATTTTATCAAAATCTTTCACCGTGATGAGTTTAAGTACATTGTATCAAAGATGTTTCACATAAGTTTTGGTTTGAATTTCATTTGGCTTCGATAGAAAACACTTGAAAAAATTAAAAAATCTCGTGTTTTTCTCTCCACATAAGAAAATATCACTCTTCAGGTATTTTAAATAGTATTAAAAATAATACATTTCAGATCTACGAAAGGTTGATTCGTATTCTCTTGGATAGGCAACTTTAATTTTGTATTCATTCATGTTTTCACGTATATATATATAAGGTTTTGTTTTTTGACCATTTTTAAATCGACCACTTCTAGAATCGGATTTTTAGTTCTTATACAAATTTTACATGCTTAAGTTTAAAGTTTCAATTTGAATAAGTGATAGTCCGATCAATTATCATATCGTTGCTGATTAATATATTTTTTCAGATATTTACTATACGCGCTTTCTGACATAGAGCTAATTTTGTGAAAGAAAGTCGCTAAAAAATAACGCGATTTGTGCAAGACTGATAAGAGATGCTTCAAAGAAATGTTACGTAATCAATACCGACACGGATTCTTAAACTAGGAGAGTTTTTTGAGGTTTTGAGGTTATTTCCTTATTTTTTCCTAGGTTGTTTCCGAAAACAGTTTATTCAGATACTACCGCCTTTCATCAGGATTTTTTCAGGAGCTTTCTTAAAGATTTTCCTAGGATTTTCCCAATACCCAAGAAATCCTCCAGTAATTCTGAAGATAATTCTCGAAAATCCTTGATTTTCATCAGGGTCAGGGAATCCAGAACATCATTGAAAAGCAAAAGTTTCAGGAATATTCTTTGAAGGAATCTGCTCGATAATCTTTGGTGAGATTACTTGGAGATACTCATAGAAGAATTCTTAGAGGAATATTTTGGACCATTTCAGAAGGCACATAAAATTCCAGAGGAACATCAGAAAACTTATTATTAGCGCATTATTTAACCCCTAATGCATTCAGTTAAGAATATTTAGATATTTTTTTCGGGGAGAAAACCTACGTAATTCATATCAGAATCATATAAATTTAACTGAAACTAATTACCTGTAACGAAACATCGTGAACAATTATTGAAAATAAAGTACCCTAATAAAAAATGAAAACATTTTGGGAAAAAAATCTATGTGATTCCTGAAAAATATCATTAAAAATATTCCTGAAATAATAATGTCAGGAATTTCAAATGCTATTCTTGGAAAAATTCAAGACTGAAAGAAATTCTCTAAAGTTTATTCAAGAATCATGGCGATAAGGTGATTCTAGGGGATATCTTAGCAGAGTTCACGGAGTTCACGGAGAAATATCTGAAAAAATATGTGGAAAAAATCGATGTGGAATTCCTTGAAGCAATTCTCCAAGAAAGTTCTTTGGTAATGGCTCACATTTTATCTGAAAAAAAAATGCCAAATTTCAGCATAGATTTCTTCTACTAAAAAGTATGGTGGATGATCGTTATAGTGTTGCGTCTCATATAAATAAGTTATAATAATGTTTAAACAGGAAGCAGGTTTATGCCTGAAATTTGTGAAATTATATCTGAGGTAGTTGAGTTGCTGAGTACATCTTTGTTCATACAAATTTTCAAGTTTGGAATGTGATAAGTACTCAATTGCTCAGTTTTATCATATCACTTGATCACTGACATTTTAAACATGTTTTTCGGAAGACATTTTTGTTGGCTAGTATTTTGAACAATTCTACTTTAGCCATGGTTACCTAACATGCAATTATATTGTCCAATATGTATCAACTCATGTATAAAATGGCAGTGAGCGAAATTAGGAGCGTGCGCGAAATATGGTAGCATAACAGTACGACCTATATCATAAAGTATACATCGTGAAAAACGTCGGATATGTATCTTCTTGTATAAAGCCTACTTATTTAGGTTCAATTTAACCAATTCAGTTATCTGGAATTTTTTCTGGAAAACGACTGGAAGGTCAGGGAAAGTCAGGGAATTTTGTTTTCAAAATTGAGTCGAAACCCTGTTTATACAACTTTGACGAACTGTAGCTCGAAATTGTGACGTGCTGGAATATTTCTGAGAGCAGCATAAGATTCAGAAGCCCAAACTAGAGACAGTTTTGAGATATGCGAAATGTTTTTTTTTTTTGTTACACTGTGTTATTGATACACATTCAATGCTAAAATCGAACAATTTTAGAAAATTGTTTGATTTTGACACGGCGTTAAGAACAAATGTTGCTACAACCGATCGGGCACTGTAAAGTATACACTTCTAGAGAGCGCACCCAAATTTACGGAATTTAACTTTTTTGCGCCTTTCGTCTTAAATGTAAATCAACCACTGCTGTTAAATGTCAACACTTTGTAAAAATTCAAATGTTTATAGCATCATCCCACGCAAAAAATTTTGCATTAGTGAATATTGCCAACCGATAGTGATTCGGAAAAGGTCACCGGGTAAAACATTTTCCGATGACTTTTTCCACGGGGAACGATGATATTGGCAATATTCAATTGTCAAAGTAACGTGTCAATAGCTAACAACACTGATTTAACGATTATAATTTAGTTTCCATGTACATATTCATAAAACCTGCAATCATAAACCTCAAACTAAAAGCTCATCATTATTGTCAATGAATCTAAACCAACTGATTCCACTTTTGCCTATTTCTGTCATACTCTACCAATCGGGTCTTTCCTACTCAATTGACCATTGTCGAAGTTCTGCATATCCACTGTCATTATGTTCGCGTCCTCAATGTTCGATTTGCGTAAGCACCCCTTTTTGTCGTCACTTATTACCCATTCCAAGCACGTGCGTAAAACATACACTTCGGGACGTTTGATCGGGTATCAGACTGGAATGTTGAACTGTATCCTGGATCTGTTCGCCTGTCTAACTTTGAATTGCAGCCTTTTCGAGCGATCAGACGCAATGTGTGCGTGAAGTCTGTCACGTTCGGTCCTGGAACCTGAATTCTAACGAATGATTGTCGCTTGCCTGGTAACATAAATAAGCTCTTCATGCCATGATCGCGATCGCGAACCAATTGCTAGCCGTGGTGCACTCTGAAGCGTTTGAGAATCGTGTTTGTCGGTTGTGTGATTGAACAGCAATTGATTGAACCGCTTGGGAACAGAAGAAGACCGGTACTCGGTGGCACAGGTTGTGGCTTGAATATTTATGTCGGGATGAAACTACTTTCGATTCAGTGGCAAGTTGGTGCGATTGTTGCGGTACGTGCTGATTGCTGAAATATAAATTTGAGCTGGTCGTCGATTGTCGTGAAAGGATGAATATTTTCATGCAAAAATGTGGCACTGACTTAACACCTTGATACCACAACTTTAATAAAAGCATATCAAAATTATCACAATCATCAAAATGGTTTATCAACAACTTAAATCATAACCCCACAGATCTCAATGCGACGACTCCACAATAGCATAAACCACCCGAGGATACACCCGAACGGCAGCATCCGGTTGCATCATGAAGTCCCGATGGTCGAATCGATCGTGCTGAACAATGCGAACCTTGGTGCTCTTGTGCAGCTGCATGGCCAAATTGCGAACATCGTCCGGAGGCACGATCCCATCAGCAGTCCCATAGTGTACCGTTACCGGAGTCGTGATCCTCCACAGAGAATACGGAGGTGGCCTTTCCACTCCGTAATACTTCACATTGTCCCACTCGCCGTAGTCGAAGTGTCGGAAGCGGCCGGTCACCAGCAGCTGATGGAAATGCTCTAACTGCTTCGCCGAATTGATCAACGGTTTCTCACTGCCGGTCACCAGCTCCTGAAGGCTCACTGGGAAGCTGTCGCGGAATGTTTCGTAAATGTAGGCGAACTGCTTTATCAAACTGTTAATCATGAACGTAGCCGGAGCTATCACATTCAACGAGGCGACCTTGGCGTTGTACGAAACCCGTTCCGAAAGCAAGATCAACGAGGCCGTAGATCCTTCCGAGAAGCCAACCAATTGAAGCGAACTCCTACGGGCAACCGTCAACACGGTGTCGATCATGGCCGGCAAGTCGAGGTATCCTATTTCGTTAAAGCTGAAGTCCCAGAATTCCGTGGAGTTCCTCAGATGCTTTATGTGGACCGTTTCCGGTGATGCTCGGGAGTTCCCTAGCCATACTTCGAATCCAGCCTCCAATAGCTGCATCGGAAGGTTTCGATCGATCATCAACCAATCAGCGGACGATTGACGAATGCCGTGCTGGAGCAGAACTATTCCTCGGGCGTGAGCATGCGATCGAATTCGGTACAAGGCCAGACGGTATCCATCGTGGGTGATGACATGATGTCTGTGAGCTGCCAATCCGTACCGTGCTGCATTGGTCAACTTCAGGAAGAAACGAAATCATATATCAAAGCTCTTGTCCTGAATACCCATCGATCCCCCCCTGATACTCACGGTTTTACTGGGTGGTGTAGCGGATGAGGCCATGGCCACCCCCACCACGAGCAACACCAAACAGCCACCGAGGCAGTTCTTCTTCTTCCGACAAAACATTTCAAACAACTGCCCGGGTCAGGAGGAGTCGTTAAATAAAATCGAGAACTTTAATTGCGCTTCGGCTGTGGCTGGGCGAGGATTACGGTTTGAACTGCAGGCGGCAGAACCGGTTCAATGCGCTGTTCTGATCCACGTGCCAGTGATCGAGCGACGGACAAGTGCAGTGACGACAGGTGGTTCTATCGTTTTTAGAGTCTCTCCCGCTCTTGTTGGGGTCGATCAGGAGTCAATGTCTTTCGTTGTGGACTTTGTGAGTGATGGACCGCAAGTTTTTTAATGAGCTAATTATAATTATCTTGTTGCAGATAGTCTAGTGGTGGAAAGTGATTCATTGGAATATGTGGGATCAATGACATAAACGGTACATCTACATGCCACTAGGCGATGGTTTTTCCCATCGAATGCAGTGAGGATTTATATAGTAGGGGAGACTGGGGAGACATGATCTCATTTTTTTATCGGTGCTGTAACTCTGCAGGGAAATCAAAATTGGACATGTTTGACATGTCAAGGTGACATATTTGGCAAGATTATGCATTTCTAGATAGCTCAAAATTACGTTTAAAGTACTCAAAATCACGTTCTTCCATTGCCCGGTTAGAGATGAATGACAAACCAAGAGTAAAATAATGAATAAATTTATTAACCGATTTTATTATGATATTCATGAGTTCTGCATCAATAACTTATGGAATCATGTTAATAGCAAAATCATATCATAATTTGTAATTTGTTTATCATTTCAAAAACGTATTGTAACCCAGTGAATGAACTACTGATAGTCAAATTTTGATGTCATAATTTATTTTACAATCCCTACCCCGAATGGGTCATTACCCCGAGAAACGTATTTTATTATAAATTAAATTATGACATCAAAATTCTTTCAATATTAACATTGAGATGATGTTCTACTTTTTCAATTACTGCATAATATCAAGTTTAATCATGACTCTATGATACTACCCCGAAAGGGGTAATGGCTTTGCATAATATTTTGAGACTAATTTGATTAGAAGGTGGGGAGATAATTGTACGGTTCCTTATGAGTATTAAACGATTTTGGCTTAACATTGCATTTTTCAAATATTAGATTATCATTTTGGATGTATCCTCTTATTTTGGTGAGATTCACACATCCACACTGCAATGCTCTGATGAACAGCCTATTTCGCAAAGAAGGGTGTATTTATTTTGAAAAGGATAACTATAATATGCACACAATTAGGATGTAGTAACGTTTTATTTAGACGAGTGGTTAGAGTCCGCGACTGCAAAGCAAAGCCATGCTGAAGGTCTAGGTCTAGGTTCGATTCACGGTCGGTCCAAGATCTTTTTGTAATGGAAATTTTCTTGACTTCACTGGGTATAGAATATCATCGTACCTGCCACAAGATATTCGAATGGGAAAATGGCAACTTTGGCAAAGAAAGCTCCCAGTCAATAACTGTGGAAGTGCTCATTGAACACTACGCTGAGTAGCCGGCTCTGTCCCAGTGAGGACGTTAATGCCAATAAGAAAAAAAGTCTTCTTTTGGACACTGCTACTCACTTCCTTCACTTATATTTCTATAGATGTCGGTCTACTAGCATTAGGATCTTCCAAAAGATTTTATGGCAATGGCTCTATGGAACCCGCTTAAAGGCTAAGCTGATAGACATTCTTTCCAATGTGGCATAGAAACGCTAATAAACTTGTGCATGTTAGAGAAACGGCGGCCTCCTATCGCCCTACAGTTAAAAATTGCGTTAGTTTGAGGGATCATTCAGCTGAATTTTGGTAAGATAACCACAAACACTAGTTGTAATTCAAGACAATTAAGAAATGATTATGGCAGAAAAGTGGTGAGAAGTTCCAAGTTCCATATGAGACCTAACTGTTTTAATAGACAAAAATAAGAGAAGATAAAATTTCTGATTAAATTTATCGTAAGATTAACTTTAATAAATGCCTTAACTGTTCCATGTGAAAATATCAGTGACTAGCTTATCCGACAAAAACTAGAAGGAGCAACCTATTTAAGAAAGAAGGGCAAATTTCTGGTGAAATGCTTGCAACTATGACGTGAATAATCACACTGATGCCGTAATGCTATGGTACAACCCTATATTCATAAATAGGGAAAACTTTGTTAAAAAACATAATTGATATATGAACACAAGCAAGTATTACAAATACCGGTGAGCACGTTTCTGTTCAGCAAGACTATGTTGAGGGTTATGGGTTCGAATTCTGGTGGCGGAGGACATTATTGCATTGACAATTTCCTTGAGTTCCTTGGCACAGAGGTACATGTACAAGAATGGTAAATTGATAAGGAAAGCTCTCAGTAAATAAAAGGCTTATTTGACGCTAAAAGGGGTGGATGGTTGTCCTCAAAATGTAACAGATTATACAAAATTTGTAGAATTGGACCAGCTTCCCCTATAATTTTGACATTGTGTGTATAAATCTTGTAAAAACTGTGTTTCGTGATCCACCATGACGTCGGAAACAGCATATGGCGAATATGAATTAAAACCACCTCTAAAATTTTAAAAGCGCAATTCTTGGGTTTAAGAAGAAAATAACCATCACGATTTTAAAAATTTTCAAAACCAAAATCCAAACAATGTTCAAAAAATCTATCATTACATTGCACTTGCTATTTGTAATGCGATGGCAGTTTTTCGTGACGATTTTGTTTTATTTAAACCAGTGTTGATAGACTCACACTCAAGTCTCAATCGCTCTCCCGTGAGAGCAAACTCATTAGAGATCTGCTTCGCAAATCTCACGCTTGAGATTTCGATGCATAATCACTCAATCTACTCAAACCGTAAAAAATGATTTAGTCGCCAATCCCGTCAAAAACTCCTGAAACCCGAATGTTGTTGTTTACGTAAGAAAGGATTACTATAATTTTACCAGACTAACATATGCAAACCTATTTTTTTTTTTCAAAATTATTTAAAAATTGTTGCAAAGTCGTTCCCAAAGGTTTAACAAATGAGAAAAACCAGTTTCAGCTTTATAGATAATATTTAACTGGCATAAACTGCCCATAAAAGCATAACTGTCCCATATTGATTTTCAAACTAACACCTCTTTTCATCGCAACATTCAAATTGTTGGAAAATGTTGTGGAAAAATATGAAGTTGATGCAGTCCCATATTGAAAAATAAAGGTATAACAGTCTTTATATGAACATTGAACCCCGATAGCAACTGCAAAACTGGAATTATGTACAACTTTATATTTTTCACTGATCAATATTAGCAAAATGAGTATTCTGCGGGGTGGAGCTAGATGAATATTGCATTCAAAAATTAACTAGAAAATTATAAATATTTGTATGAAAATGCAAACTTCAAACTTTGATCGCTGTTTTCTCAATGCCTACTAATTCCATATGGGACAGTTATGCCTTTATAAGCAGTAAATTTGAAAAAAAACTGGCATTTTTCGTTAACAAATCATGTTTTTTGTGTGAAATGTGATGTATGAAAGGTTTGAAAACAATTGAATTAGCTTCAAAAGCATGTAGAAAGTTTTTATAATTTTAATTTGAAAAATAATGGTGCTAAAAGTTTTAAAATCGGTTGAAAAATAACAAAGTTATGTGTACTTCTCTGAAGGTTATTTTTTATAACCTGAAAATTCACCTTCAAGACGCTTGCGCCACCTCTAAATGTTTATATTTTTGGCTCAGATTTTGAGGTTTCTCTTTAATTGTGATTTGAATACAGGAGATCACATGGATTGTACCCCGTTTGGCATAAAGTCGTTTGGCATAATGATTGACTTGAAATATATATCGGCATTTTTTAAGCTTTTATCGAGATCAACACCACCGAGCCCACAGCAAAAAAATTTAATAGGTTCTAAACAAGCGTGGTGTTCGTTCAGAGATTATCCGAGCTAAGAATTTCAAAAATTGCTGTGACATTATAGAGCATTACTAAATAAAACTCGTGACGGGTCTCGACATCTCAGAACATAGAGTACCCTTGAGCTTGTTGCGATATACATATTTGAAAACAGTAAATTGGCAAGGGGCCCAGATAGCCGTAGCGGTAAACGCGCAGCTATTCAGCATGACCATGCTGAGGGTCGTGGGTTCGAATCCCGCTGATCGAGGATCTTTTCGTAAAGGAAATTTTCTCGATTCCCAGGGCATAGAGTATCTTCGTACCTGCCACACGATATACGCATGCAAAAAATGGTCAATCGGCAAAGAAAGCTCTGAGTTAATAACTGTGGAAGTGCTCATAAGAACACTAAGCTGAGAAGCAGGCTTTGTCCCAGTTGGGACGTAATGCCAGAAAGAAGAAGAAATTGGCAAGGAAAGTTCGCAGTTATTTATCAAGGGAACGCTCATAGAATGTTTCGCTGCATATCAAGCTCTGTCCCAGTTTGGACGTAACACTCGCTGAAAATTACTTGATAAAAGAATGATTTTTGTTTGCAAAATATCAAAATCTCTAATCAAAAGATCTATTAATGCGACTTAATGCAAAAATAGCCTTTATACGAGAGCAGATTATTTTTCGTTTAAAATGTTTCAGACTCTAACGCAAAAAAAAATCTTTTCACAGCACAGCTCAAATGAACAACACATCTTAAAAAAATATTTGTGGCAAAACTTTTCAATGGTTCAATTTAAATTATAATTTTGGAAGTGTATATCAAAAACACCGTCTATTATCGAGAAAAGGGAAAATTTGTGATTGAAATAATATATTTTCCAGCATATCTCGCGTTTGCCCCAAAAAAAGTATATATTGAATATTGGCAAATTCCGAAATAATTACTATTCTAACAACACATCTGGCAAGAATTGATAATAAAAATGGTTCACAATTAGCTTTACTAAATAATAAAATTTATAACAGTATAAACATAAAGAACAGCCTATTTTTAAAAGAAGGCAAAATTTACAATTAAACCAATACAAGAATTGACGCCAAAAATTATTGCGGCAATAACTGGTTCCCCCGAAAAGTGGTGACGAGAAAGAACGATAAACAGTCAAAAGAAGGAAGTATTCTGTCATTCTCGTCTATACACATGTTGGCAAAGGAGAGACGAACCAGCCAAGGGCTGAAAGTCTCTCTAATAAAGAAAATTCATTCATTCATGTTGGCAAAAATGCTGAAGACGGTAAAACTCGAAAGAACCGCCAATTAAAGAAAGAAGGGTGCATATAAGATGGTCAGTTTGTTAACCTCCCTGAAATGTATATAGTAACGACAATTATGGGTGCTAAAAATTTTCCGGGGGAGTGGGCTAGTCGAGGAAACGGGATAATTCGGGAAATGGCATTTGGGGAAACGACATTCGGGGAAAAGTAGCACAACCCATCAAAGAAACTGCAGTAATCGATTTCTCTTTTCGCTGATAATTTGAGCAGATCAATGTTATCGATTGCCGCCCTTTTGTCAGTTCTATACAAAAATACTTAAAAAATATAGCTCCAAAGAACAGCCTATGCATAAAAGAAGGAGAAATTTATTGAAATTTAAAATCAACAGTTTTCATACCTATAATAATGGTTACATCATATTTAGGAAAAAAAATAGAACAATTAATAGAAGGGTAAATTTGTGCTAAATATATAAAAATCTTCAGTGCAAAAATTTGTTCCAATAGCGAAACTCAAAAGAAGAATTAATATATAAAAGAAGGGTAATTTCTGGATAAATAATAAAATACTATTGGCAATAACTTTCCTAATTTGCTTAAGGTGATTATAAAACGAAGTCACTCGTCAAATTTTCAAGAGCACAAGACTCGAGATCCAAACAGCATTCCGCGTTGAAAATTTATCCCATTGGTCACCACCAGCAGGCAAGCAATTTGATTGATTTTCAACGCGAACTGTTGCCAGATTCTCCAGTCTTGTGCACTTAAAAAATCATAGTTTGGCTTCGTTTTATAATCACCTTAAATTTATTCAAGAGCGAATGATTGTTGAATAGAGTGCCATTTTGTATCAATTGACGCCAAAACAAGCCTTGTGTCATCAGAAAGATTGAATAGAAACGTAAAAACGAAAATTGAGAAATTCTTGGTTTCAGACTCATTATGCCAAACGACTATTATGCCAAACGACCATTATGCCAAACAACCATTATGCCAAACGACTTTATGCCAAATGACCATTATGCCAAATGACTTTATGCCAAACGGCTTTATGCCAAACGACTTTATGCCAAATGACCTACCACCCAAATCTCAACTAAATGAGCTCCAAATGCGGTAAGACAAAACAATCAAAGAAAATGTATCTTTGACATCGGGTTGCTTGTGGAAAATCTTACCGCGTTTGATGTTCCCGCGTTTGATATTTGCATTTCAAACGCACACAGCAATATAATGTGAAGTAGATGAAAAACGAATTTAGTACTATACCATTTAATTCCACTAAAGCCTGTATCCTTTGACAGATACGTGTATTTCGACCTCTTTTGTTGAAACTTTAAATTTAAGAGTTGAAAGGATTTTATGATAAGCATAAAAAACATAATTCAAACCTCTAATAGAACGATTTTTTGATGGACCATGAGAACTTGGTCCACTCTGACTGAACTAGAGATCGGTGATTTGGTTTACTCTGACTGAACAATTTCTAGGAAAATAATAGTCATTCAATGCTTGCATGGTCAAACTGGGACATCAGTATCGTTAATTCTTCAATAATCCATATCTTCAACCCCAAAATCAATGGCATTACGATAGCTTGAACATTAAAGTTTTACAAGGTCAGGGTATTGAACACCACAAATATTTAAATATGCGTTCAGTCAGAGTACACCAAGTGAAAATCTTGAGTGCCGCCCAAAATATACTGGTTCAAAGAGCGTTTCGTACAGATATCATAGACCTACCAAAAATTTCTATCGGACTCTGAAATCGACTCAATAAATGCAATAATCAATCAGTTTATAGCTTTTTGACACTCGGTTCGCTCTGTCTGCACAGAAACTGTAGCAATTTCTGACCAAACATGGTAAATTATCAAAAATCAAGATCAAATGCATCGAATTAAGTAAGATTTATGATTTTCTATTGATGGATGAGAAGATGAATCATTCGATGTGAGAAAATCTGACAAACCACTTGAAATATCTTTCATTTCCTCGCATTTATCAGCAGCGCGTCGATCATTTTTGCTGTTTTGATAATAAGCACTTGATCCACTCTGACAGCATACTTTTATGGATTTTTATTGATCACCCAAAGTAAATTGCTTACATATTTTACACATTTTTTCTGCATGCAATAGTGTAATCACTGTAATTCGAGAAATTCGGAAATAATTTTGATAAGATGAAGAAGTTGAATAAATTTTGCGGCTTTGACATGTTTTATCGGGCAGAACACTTGATATATCAAGTGATGATCATCAATTCAGAGTAGTGCTTCGAGTGAGCATTTAAAATGCATTTCCCCGATTATACATGAGACTTTTCCTCGCACGATCACTTCGCATCTCTTGACGAGTGCAACAATGGAAATCTTACGTCAATCCGTTCATCCGTGCTTGAGCCATTTCATGACATACAAACACCACTCCATTTTTATTTTTATAGATTACATCATTTACATCATGGTTTGGCCTTCTGAGATTGCCGTAACGCAACAAAAGCATTGTTTCTGTAGCTGATTATTTGGAATCATGCATCGAATGATCGAAAATCATGATTCGCACAATCCGTCAAAATAAAAACAAAACACGTCAGACTGTTATTCGAGCCAAGGACTGTCTGATTGAGAGCCGAGTCCTTTACCACACTACTAAGTTGTCGTATTGATACGAATAAGTAAAAACAAAGCGCATCGCTTAGTTTTATCACTCAATACATTGTAATAACGATGTTTTACATAAATTGTTGTTTGAAATTTTGTTTGGCTTTGTAAGAGAACACTTGAAAAGATGGTTAAATTCGAAAAATCTCGTATTTTTCTCTCCACATAAGACAACATCATGAAGTTATTACTCTTCAATTATTTTAAATAGTAATGAAAATAATACTTCTCAGATTTACGAAAGGTTAATCCCTATTCTCTTGGATAGGTAACTCTGTTTTTTGCTTTATTCATATTCTTACGTAAATATAAGGATTTGTTTTTTGACCATTTTCAAATCGACCACGTCTGGAAGAGGATTTTCAGTTCCAATACAAATTTTACATGCTAAATTAAAAAAAAAAATCAATTTGAATTTGTGATAGTCTGGTCAATTGTCATATAATCGCTGATATATATATTTTTTCAGATTTATGACATATAACAAATTTTGTAAAACAAAGACGCTCAAAAATAACGCGATTTGTGCAAGACTGATAAGAGATACTTTAAATAAATGTTACATAATCAACACATTGATAATTAAATTATTCATTAAAAAATCACAATCTTCTCTTGTTGGGTACAGTACACCCGATTCTGTTTTTGCACGGGGGATGCGTACCGTGCAAAAAAAGATTTCAGTTCAAAATTTCAAAAACCGTTCAAAAAAAGTAACACTATTTCACGACGTTTCATTCAAAAATAAGTTTTTGGCGGAAAAAATGTATGGACACTTTTTTTGCACGGCCGTGTAAAAAAAAATCCGTGCAAAAACAGAATCGGGTGTAAACAAATGTGTAAAAATTGCAGCAGTGGAAGACGAAGGCCTTCGACAATGACCTTTTCGTCGAAGAACTTCGTGCGGAATGCGATATCCCGGATCTCGATGCGGTGGAGCTGACAAGGGCGTGTGACACAACAATGTCAAGAAAACGGAGGCCATCAAACAACCGGCGTCCCGTATACTGGTGAAACGAGGCAGTCTTAAAGCAAAGAGACGATATCAGAGAGCGAGGCACGAGGAAGTCGGAGAAGAGCGAAGAATTGTGTTCCTGCAAGCCAGAACGGCTTTCAAACGAGAGGTTAAGCTGAGCAAGTCCAACTGCTTCAAAGAGCTGTGCCGAGCAGCTGATGCTAATCCTTGGGGGGATGCCTACCGAGTAATAATGGCGAAAATCAAGAGCACGTCGACGCCGGCCGATACATGTGCGGACAAACTGAGAGTCATCGTCGAGGGTCTATTTTCAAAGCATGATCCTACAATGTGGCCGGCCACACCATATGGCAATGAAGAGGTTGGAAATGCCGAAGCTTGTCAGATCTCCAACGAGGAGCTTATAGCAGCTGTGAAACCGCTGAAGCTGAACGTAGCCTCGGGTTCGGACGAAATCCTCAACGATGCACTCAAAGCAGTGGTCCTTGCGTATCCAGATATGGTAAGGAAGGTTTTGCAGAAATGCCTGGACGAAGGTCAATTTCCAGAAATATGGAAAATTCAGAAACTGGTACTGTTGCCGCAGCCAGGAAAACCACCCGGGAATCCAGGATCATTTAGGCCTATATGTTTACTGGATACACTCGGTAAACTCTTGGAACAGGTTATCCTCTGCAGAGAGCGAGAACGGGCAGTTTGGATTCCGGAAAGGAAGGTCGACGGTGGACGCAATTCGGACAGTACTTGAGAGGGCCGAGAAAGCATTGAAACAAAAGCGTAGAGGAGATCGTTACTGCGCCGTGGTCACGATAGATGTGAAGAACGCGTTCAGCAGCGCCAGCTGGGAGTCCATTGCCACTGCGCTGCATAGAATGAGATCACTGTCGGGGAGCATGCCATAGCATCACAGCGAAAGCTGAAACACCTGGGCGTAGTGTTAGACGATCGGCTGAACTTCAACAGTCACGTCGATTATGCATGCGAGAAGGCGTCGAAGGCGAACAATGCGCTCACAAGACTTATGCCCAACATAGATGGTCCTAGAAGCAGTAAGAGGCGTCTTCTGACTGTCGTATCAACATCGCTACTAAGATACGGTGTGCCAGCCTGAGGTGCGGCGCTACAGACTAAGCAGAATCGGGATAAGTTCAACAGCACGTTCCGACTCATCACCATGCGAGTGGTGAGCGTGTACAGGACTAAATCGTCGGAGACGGCTTGCGTAATCGCTGGGATGATCCCGATTTGCATCATCCTGTCCGAAGACATCGACTGCTATCAGCGAAGAGAAACCAGGCAGGTGAGGAAGTTGGAAAGAATTCGTTCGCTGGCTAAGTGGCAGCATGAATGGGATGCCCCCGAGGAAGGAAGGTGGACCCACAGGCTCATCCCGAATCTATCGGCCTGGGTAAACAGGGAGCATGGAGAAGTGAACTTCCACCTGACACAGTTCTTGTCAGGTAACTGCTGCTTCAAGCAGTATCTGCACCGACTCGGTCATGCATCTTCACCATTCTGTCCTGAGTGTATGGAGATTGAAGAAACGTCTGAACATGTTGTCTTCGACTGCCCGAGGATCAACATAGTACGAAACACGGTGGCGGTTGCTTTTGGTGAGTACTTCAGCGTAGAAGGTGTGGTACATGGAATGATAAGCGATCCCGATCTTTGGCATATATGTGATGACCAACATGGTGGTGCAAATAATGGCGCTTGACGTCGGGTTGTCGGGGCGCTGATGAACCGGAAGCCAACCTCCCACCGGAAGTGTCGGACCGACCTCGGCACTCGACAAGTCACCCAGGTAACATTGTTAGCTGATCAGAGGCTGTATAAACAGCATTTTAGCTGAATAAGCTGTAATTCAGCTACCAATTGTTACTTGGGCAGTCTGTTGATGGGAGGAGACCATCGGGCGCGATCGGAGTAGGCTAGATCCTCCGTTGGGGACTAGACCGAGTAGAACGAGCGTAACGTAGTATCGGTAATAAGTTGTTGAATCACTTGTGAACCGGAAGTCCCTCTCCCTCCGGAGTAGCAGAACCAACCATGACACTTGGCCGACCATCATCGAGTTGGAGTAGACTAGATCCTCCGCCGGGGACTATCTGAGTAGATCGCGAAACAGCACTGGCAAATGGTCATCGCGGCGCCTGTGAACCGGAAGTTTCCTTCCACCGGAATCGCAGGATCGACCTCGGCATCTGCCCGGATAGCATCGGTTCGTAAGATCTTCCGCCGCCGGAGAAATCTTCGTCGGAGTAAGATAGATCCACCGTCGGGGGCTAATCTGAGTAGTACGAGCGTATCACCGGCTTGAGTCGTCGGAGCGCCAGTGAACCGGAAGCCATCCTTCAACCGGAAACTCTGGGCCGACTTCGGCACTCTACCGGCCAATAACGGATTATGAACAACGCGTAACGTTACCGGTTTCGGGAGATATTCCTCCGTCGAGGTACTCTCCATCGAAGTAGGCTAGCTTCACCGTTGGGAACTACGCCGAGTAGTATCGATCACGACGAACCGCCGGCTTTGGGTCGTCGGGGCGCTTGCGAACCGGAAGTCACTCCTCAACCGCAATCGCAAGACTGACCTCGGCATCCAACCGGTCCGCCCGGTGCCGAGCAGAATAATGGAGTCAAGCGCACCAATAAAACACAGTAGCATCTATCGATAAAAGTCTCACATGGCCCAGGTGAGAGTGACGTGGAAGAAACAAATTGCAGCCAGATTGAATAGAGCAAGAGGTGACGAAAAGGCGTAAAGGCATCAACAAGCTCTCTGCCTCCTTTTTCTCTGTTACCGCAATCGGGACGTGCATCCGCAGTAGACCGTTGAGTAATAGACCGTTAAGTGAGAAACACAGAGGCTGAACCCCATGTGCTCCCCAGATAGCCTATAAAAAAGGGGTGAACCCAAACTTTTGCATGGAAGTGTAGGTATTTAAATCTTCAACGGTAATCAATGGTTGTTCAATGATTATTTAAGTCTGTACATATTGGCCCATAGAACTTTTTATTTTTATCCGAGGTATTATACTCAATATTCATGAATGTGTTTGATCGCCTTCAGAAAATTTTAAACTGATTACAGCAATAAAGACAACATTTTTTTCACCACCTTCCTCAACAATTCCCGCTAAATAATGTCCAGAAATCTGTCAAATGGTCGAATGCCGGGTGCGTTCCCTTGCGGTAGTGTGACCATTTCAAGCGCATTGCTGTAAAAATTAATGTGACATGAAATCGATCAGGCATTATAATGCGAGATAATTTCATTATTTGTGGCCCTTTTTCCGTGGAGCTCTGATCAGGCATCAATGCTATACATGATTGAAGATTTTTTATGAGGGCACCCTGCCTGATGCGGGTCTATGATGCCATGTTAGTCCTGAATCGTTTGGAGGTTATCGAATATCTAAGCTGATTTACATTACTCAAAAAATAAATGGAAGCTTTCGGTTATACGACGTTTATATGATTCTGAGAAAGTTCAGTTCACTAAATCTTTAATTTTTTTATTTTGATATCGTACCAGACGGAATAAAAGTGAACGTGCGCAACTGATAAGAAATCGATTCGTTTGCAACATCACCCCAACATTTGTATTTGAGTTGAAGTTCACTGCGTTCAGGAAAGTGGGTTATCCAATTAAATAACCGCACAAACATAGACGATAGCGAGGAAGGTTGATTTCTCACATTGCTTATCAGGTGATAGAAGATAGGCGCGTCTTTCCTGGTGACGGCGCGGTCTGATAAGAGCTCTGTGATGGTGTTACTGGAATAAGTGCAACGAGAAGTTCACACGAATACCTGTAAAACGAAATTTTGTTGAAATGATGGCACAGAATATAGGTTCCGAATCGAAATCGAATCGAAATCGAATCGAAATCGAATCGAAATCGAATCGAAATCGAATCGAAATCGAATCGAAATCGAATCGAAAACGAATCGAAATCGAATCGAATCGAATCGAAATCGAATCGAATCGAATCGAAATCGAATCGAAATCGAATCGAAATCGAATCGAAATCGAATCGAAATCGAATCGAAATCGAATCGAAATCGAATCGAAATCGAATCGAAATCGAATCGAAATCGAATCGAAATCGAATCGAAATCGAATCGAAATCGAATCGAAATCGAATCGAAAATCGAATCGAAATCGAATCGAAATCGAATCGAAATCGAATCGAAATCGAATCGAAACGAATCGAAATCGAATCGAAATCGAATCGAAATCGAATCGAAATCGAATCGAAATCGAATCGAAATCGAATCGAAATCGAATCGAATCGAAATCGAATCGAAATCGAATCGAAATCGAATCGAAATCGAATCGAAATCGAATCGAAATCGAATCGAAATCGAATCGAAATCGAATCGAAATCGAATCGAAATCGAATCGAAATCGAATCGAAATCGAATCGAAATCGAATCGAAACGAATCGAAATCGAATCGAAATCGAATCGGAAATCGAATCGAAATCGAATCGAAATCGAATCGAAATCGAATCGAAAATCGAATCGAAATCGAATCGAAATCGAATCGAAATCGAATCGAAATCGAATCGAAATCGAATCGAAATCGGAATCGAAATCGAATCGAAATCGAATCGAAATCGGAATCGAATCGAATCGAAATCGAATCGAAATCGATCGAAATCGAATCGGCAAATCGAATCGAAATCGAATCGAAATCGAATCGAATCGAATCGAAATCGAATCGAAATCGAATCGAAATCGAATCGAAATCGAATCGAAATCGAATCGAAATCGAAATCGAAATCGAATCGAAATCGAATCGAAATCGAATCGAATCGAAATCGAATCGAAATCGAATCGAAATCGAATCGAAATCGAATCGAAATCGAATCGAAATCGAATCGAAATCGAATCGAATCGAAAATCGAATCGAAATCGAATCGAAATCGAAATCGAATCGAAATCGAATCGAAATCGAATCGAAATCGAATCGAAATCGAATCGAAATCGAATCGAAATCGAATCGAAATCGAATCGAAATCGAATCGAAATCGAATCGAAATCGAATCGAAATCGAATCGAAAATCGAATCGAAATCGAATCGAAATCGAATCGAAATCGAATCGAAATCGAATCGAAATCGAATCGAATCGAATCGAATCGAATCGAAATCGAATCGAATCGAATCGAAATCGAATCGAAATCGAATCGAAATCGAATCGAAATCGAATCGAAATCGAATCGAAATCGAATCGAAATCGAATCGAATCGAATCGAATCGAATCGAAATCGAATCGAATCGAAATCGAATCGAAATCGAATCGAAATCGAATCGAAATCGAATCGAAATCCGAATCGAAATCGAATCGAAATCGAATCGAAATCGAATCGAAATCGAATCGAAATCGAATCGAAATCGAATCGAATCGAATCGAAATCGAATCGAAATCGAAATCGAAATCGAATCGAAATCCGAATCGAAATCGAATCGAAATCGAATCGAAATCGAATCGAACGAATCGAATCGAAATCGAATCGAAATCGAATCGAAATCGGATCGAAATCCGAATCGAAATCGAATCGAAAATCGAATCGAAACGAATCGAAATCGAATCGAAATCGAATCGAAATCGGAATTCGAAATCGAATCGAAATGGGAATCGATCGAATCGAAATCGAATCGAAATCGAAATCGAAATCCGAATCGGAAATCGAATCGGAAAATTCGGAATCGAAATCGAATCGAATATCGAAATCGAATATCGAAATCGAATCGAATCGAATCGAATCATGCGAAATCGAATCGAAATCGAATCGAACAGTCGAAATCGACAATCGAAATCGAAATCGAAAATCGAAAATCGAAATCGAATCGAAATCGAATCGAAATCGAATCGAAATCGAATCGACGAAATCGAATCGAAATCGAAATCGAATCGAAATCGAATCGAAATCGAATATCAAATCGAATCGAAATCGAATCGAAATCGAATCGAAATCGAACGATCGAAATCGAATCGAAAATCGAATCGAAATCGAATAAATCGAATCGAAATCGAATCGAAATCGAAATCGAATCGAATCGAAAATCGAATCGAAATCGAATCGAAATCGAATCGAAATCGAATCGAATCGAAAATCGAATCGAAATCGAATCGAAAAATCGAATCGAATCGAATCGAATCGAAATCGAATAATCGAAAATCGAATCGAATCGAATCGAATCGAATCGAAAATCGAATCGAAATCGAATCGAAATCGAATCGAAATCGAATCGAAATCGAATCGAAATCGAATCGAAATCGAATCGAAATCGAATCGAAATCGAATCGAAATCGAATCGAAATCGAATCGAAATCGAATCGAAATCGAATCGAAATCGAATCGAAATCGAATCGAAATCGAATCGAAATCGAATCGAAATCGAATCGAAATCGAATCGAAATCGAATCGAAATCGAATCGAAATCGAAATCGAAAATCGAATCGAAATCGAAAATCGAATCGAAAAAAATCGAAATCGAAATCGAATCGAAATCGAATCGAATCGAAAATCGAATCGAAATCGAATCGAAATCGAATCGAAATCGAATCGAAATCGAATCGAAATCGAATCGAAATCGAAATCGAATCGAAATCGAAATCGAATCGAAATCGAATCGAATCGAATCGAAAATCGAATCGAAATCGAATCGAATCGAATCGAATCGAAATCGAATCGAAATCGAATCGAATCGAATCGATCGAAATCGAATCGAAATCGAATCGAAATCGAATCGAAATCGAATCGAAATCGAATCGAAATCGAATCGAAATCGAATCGAAATCGAATCGAAATCGAATCGAAATCGAATCGAAATCGAATCGAAATCGAATCGAATCGAATCGAAATCGATCGAAATCGAATCGAAATCGAATCGAAATCGAATCGAAATCGAATCGAAATCGAATCGAAATCGAATCGAAATCGAATCGAAATCGAATCGAAATCGAATCGAAATCGAATCGAAATCGAATCGAAATCGAATCGAAATCGAATCGAAATCGAATCGAAATCGAATCGAAATCGAATCGAAATCGAATCGAAAATCGAATCGAAATCGAATCGAAATCGAATCGAAATCGAATCGAAATCGAATCGAAATCGAATCGAAATCGAATCGAAATCGAATCGAAATCGAATCGAAATCGAAATCGAATCGAATCGAAATCGAAATCGAATCGAAATCGAATCGAAATCGAATCGAAATCGAATCGAGAAATCGAATCGAAATCGAATCGAAATCGAATCGAAATCGAATCGAATCGAATCGAAATCGATCGAAATCGATCGAAATCGGAATTGAAATCGAATCGAAATCGAATCGAAATCGATCGAAATCGAATCGAAATCGAATCGAAATCGAATCGAAATCGAATCGAAATCGAATCGAAATCGAATCGAGACATCGAATCGAAACTGCGCAATCGAAATCGAATCG